>NC_136131.1:6351757-6525766 GCF_965212315.1 Lampetra planeri
CAGGTATAAAAGAAATAGCAACAAAAATCTAACTAGAAAACTATAGACAGACATACAAGCAGACAGACATCACAACGGCACACAGAGAGAGGACACAAATCGGCACAAAGAGAGGGGTCGTTTCTGTGACGGTCCCTTAAATATAGAGAGGGGGGGGCGGGGACGGAGAGAGGGAGGGGGCAGAGAGAATTAGCATATCAATGAGTGTACGGCAACGTACTGCTGTTGCAAGTAAGATGACAATGTGGAACGGGCACGCAAAATTAAAAACGGGCACGCAAAATTGAGAATTAGGAGACAGGCACACGAAAATTAAATAACCTAGCAAAATATCGAAATGTGATGTAATACAACACAGAGAGTCGGTTAACACACAATTAACGCATAGCCTGGCTGATTACGTGTTTCAACATGCTAATTGTCACATGGCAGCCACCGTCAGGTTGGCTGCCTTAACATTAACATTGGTTGCTGACATTTGGGCTATGCCCATTTCAAACCGTTATACTGTCAATAGTTTGCCTTTCGAAGACGACCGCTTGTGTTGCATATGCTGACGGTCGCCGAACGGTGGGATAGACTTCGTCGATTCAGCCTCTAAGCCAATCGGGTGACAGGGAGTATCTGGGCTAGAGTTCAAGGGCAGAGCCGGAGGGTGCTAGTGGGGTACCATCTAGAAGATTCGTAAGGGGGCGTGGCTAGTAGTGGGGCTTGGTGACGCAGGAGGGGGTGATAAGGGGAAGCTGGAAGGGACTCTGGGTCAGTGTGGGAAGTCTGGAAGTGGGACCACGTCTCGCGCCTCCGGGACGCCATCGGCCACGTGGCGGTCCGGAGACGGTCTCCCTGCGCGCCGTCTGCCAGCGGTGCGTGGGAGCGGGAGCGGGAGAGTGAGCGAGTGCGGAGGATACCAACTCACGCCGCGCAACGCGTAGCGATGGAGATAGTGTGGAATAACGCGGAGCTGTCTAGCGGCGATAAATAAATAAATAAGCAAATAAATAAATAAATACGACAGTCTATTGTCGTCGAAGTTTTTATTACACCTATCTACGTGACTTTACCGAAAGTGTTCTGCCTCACGGCAGGTGTCTTGCCTCACGGCAGGTGTCTTGCCTCACGGCAGATGTGGGGCGTATGTACACAGGAATTTCCTGTTTTTGATGCTAAGTTTGGTCACGTGACCAGGAAGTTGCGATTTAAGATTCCCGCTCAACCACGCGGGCGTCGGCCATTACACACATAATTCAAGATGGCGGCACACATCGCGTCCCAGTGAAGCCAGCCGCAATTGCCCATTGTGGGACTTTAAGAAGCATTGTCTGTAAGTTCGTTTATGTTCTTATAATATTGGCAATGCTGTTATGTTAGAATGACCGGTATAGTGATGTAAATGCCTTTATAATGCTGTTAAAATGTTACGATAACTACGAGGCCTAGTTAACGAAGCCTGCAACTTTCCTTATTGTGAATGTTACTTGTAATTTCATAAGTCGAGTCAAACTTGTACCCAAGAAACTTTATTGCGATCTGGAGAGCAAGGATGACAAAATGTCTCATTCATAGTGCAGGGGCTGCTCGATGTGGAGTGACGTCACGAGCGTTCAGACATTCCTGGGTGATTATAGTAGGTAGAATAGGTTTTTGAGTTAGATCGCGTAGATGTTGTTAAGCCCGCAACCACCCAACAGACTAGTATGGGTTGTCACGTAAACAGAACATGCCAATTCGTTACTAGTACAGCACACCGGTGTGTTGGAGAGCCAAGCCGCAACATTTACAATCAAAGTACGACGTTTCGCCAGTAATTAGCAATAGCTTCATCAGGCGATAGCCCGATTTGTGGAGAAGTCCACCTGTTTCGGTCCTGAACGGCATAGACGTGGTGACCACTTGGCTATCCATCACACCGGTGTGCTGTACTAGTGACGAAATCGCAGGTTGTATTTAGACAACCCTTAAAAGTTGGCCGTATCGGGTTTAACGACAGGTCTATATTTACGAGATCCAAACGAAAACCTCTTATAGTCAGCTTCCGTACCGCAGCGTGAAAAACCTCGACACGACCGCTACTCAGCACGATGGCACGCACTCCCTGCGCGAGGCAGACTCATTACATCTCGCAGAGGATCGCGCCTTTAAAGCATTTTTTTACGTGGCAAGTGCGAGTTTTTGCGTTGAGTCAATACCAATTTGTTTAACATTTCAACGAAGCTGGTTAGTAAGTAGAGGATCGCCTGTAGAGTGGGCCTCTATACATTGCTAGGAGTCATGAATAGCTCCAGGTGTCTATACGGGGGGTAAGTTTGCGACGAATTTCAGTCGGCTCTTGCTGGGGTTCATTAGTCACGTTGCGCAATGGACGTCCCCCACACGTGGAGGCTCTGCACCGACTGATGCAGCCAGCAGTGCTCGCGCTCAGGCCGTTACACGCGCAGTGTCTGGTCAAGAGCCACAGCGGTATCGCCAATTGCCTCCCCCCACAAGTCAAACGGGAAGATTCCACCCATGCTCCTAGAGCACGTGCGTCAATCGTCCACCTTCGCATGAGCAACGTCCATGAACCCCATGGTGTGAAGGCCACCAAGCTCCTCGAACCCAAGGATACTGTGGCATCATGAGACAAAGGACCTCATTGAAAAAGCCTCCAATCCCTCAGTGGATAAAACAGCTCATGGCTTGGCAACCGCTTTGCGGTTCACAAAATAACCTTTCACGTTGGAGGGCGGTGCAACTCACGCAAGTTAAACCACGAATCGGGACGCAGCATCAAGTCAAGATCATCTTTATTGAGCAATTGGGACAAAGGAGCGGGATTAGGGATGCCCAGAGCGTCAGAATTAACGACCGGCTAAAGCGGCTCCAAAAGGGATATTTGGCCCCACGTGCGACCCGGAGGAGGAGCCTCCAACAGCCTCCGGCGTCAGAAAAGCTGCAATGGCGTTACTTGGGCTCCTCCGTGGCCGGCTCCAGCGTCTTGGGCTCCTCCGTGGCCGGCTCCAGCGTCTTGGGCTCCTCCGTGGCCGGCTCCAGCGTCTTGGGCTCCTCCGTGGCCGGCTCCAGCGTCTTGGGCTCCTCCGTGGCCGGCTCCAGCGTCTTGGGCTCCTCCGTGGCCGGCTCCAGCGTCTTGGGCTCCTCCGTGGCCGGCTCCAGCGTCTTGGGCTCCTCCGTGGCCGGCTCCAGCGTCTTGGGCTCCTCCGTGGCCGGCTCCAGCGTCTTGGGCTCCTCCGTGGCCGGCTCCAGCGTCTTGGGCTCCTCCGTGGCCGGCTCCAGCGTCTTGGGCTCCTCCGTGGCCGGCTCCAGCGTCTTGGGCTCCTCCGTGGCCGGCTCCAGCGTCTTGGGCTCCTCCGTGGCCGGCTCCAGCGTCTTGGGCTCCTCCGTGGCCGGCTCCAGCGTCTTGGGCTCCTCCGTGGCCGGCTCCAGCGTCTTGGGCTCCTCCGTGGCCGGCTCCAGCGTCTTGGGCTCCTCCGTGGCCGGCGCCGCGGATGTCGCAGTTTCGTCTCCAGTTAGCAAGTGGGCAGCTTCGTTTTGAACGTGGTGCCGGACCTGGCATAGGGTCAGGGGACAGTACGCGGGTCATCATGAGTCAAGACGCAGCTTCCCACAACACTGCCATTCCCTACTAATTTAGCTGCACTCACCCGTGGCATGTCAGATGCACATTTCGGCCAGTCCTGGCAGAGAGATTCGCTTACACTCATAACAAGATTGTAGTTTTTAACAGACCAAGGCGACCGGCAGATGCACCACAGAATTCCACCGAGCTTTCCGAATCGTTTGTCACACGATGCGTTACTCACAGCCAGGTTCAGTTTCGAGATCTCCCCGGACTGGGCCACCTGCCGCCACGCTCCTGGGTCACCACGAATCGTCGCGGCGTCCACGCAGCCCCTCGTGGTCCCTGGGATCGGGGTGGGAATTGGCGATGGTAAATCAAAGCCCATGGATTCGCGAACTAGTACGACCGCATTCGTTGTTGGTAGGAGAAATGGCACAAAAATGCACGCAAGTAGCCACTGTAGAACAATGGTAATGGAGTCGGCATCGGGGACGGTTGGTGGTGAACAGTAAAAGGGGAGGAAGTAAAATAACCAAAATGGGTCTCTAAAACCATCGTAGCTTCGAGCCCCCTTCGATCCAAATCGATCCCTGGGTGCCTGGCAGCAGCGCGAGTACTCACAGCCTCCCAGCGCCATCAGCACCGCGCCCACCAGCATGAGACTCGCCGATGACTGCATCTTTTCGTAGTGTTGCTAGCGATGAGGCTGGAAAAAGCGAATCTGTGTCCCTCACACCTCCTCGCCACATCTCTGCTTTATACCCAGCGAGGTGCGGGCTTTTGGTGGGGCGGGGGTGATGATTGGAGCCACGTGCCCAATAAACTCGCGGCCAATGAGCGCGAGGAGTCAATGGCGCATTGGGGCGCGCGACCATCCCGGTGCGTGCGTCGTGGTGCTTAATGGCGCGACCAACGAGTCGAGCGCCTCAATGAGTGGCGCGGCAGGCACTTGCTCAGGTGGGGCTCATTCACTCGGCAACGCTGATGGATCAGAAACCATCCCCACCTACACCACCCCCCTACCCATGCCCACCTCCACCAACCACCCATCTCCACCTCCGCCCCACCTCCCCCACCCCCTCCAGAGAGGAAGCGGCGAAGTGACTTCTCGATGGGAATCTCGCATTGGTGGGTGGGGGGGACGGCGTGTGTTGGTGTCGTCATAATCATCATCAGATATTGATCAATCCACTGCTGGTGGAACGTCTCCCAGCCTCGTCGCCTCTCACGATGCATGCAGCTCGCGCCTTACACGGGAGCTGATCTCATTGGACCCTCTGTTTGCTTCTATATCTCAACAGCGTTACGGAGATCGCGTGACGTGAGGGTTCTGCCTTTGTAGTGAGGGTTGTAAGTTGACGCTGAGGAGGGGGGAGGAAGCGCCTCGGCCCCCCATGTGGAGTGACGTCAGCCGTTTATTATTATGAATGGCGGGGGGTGTCCATTTGGAGGACGTTACCTTATAATGATTATTAATGAGGGGGCTGTTCGATGTGGAGTGACGTGACCTGCTCATGATTATTAGTGAGGGGGGGGGGGTGCTCCATGTGGAGTGACGTCACCTGCTCATGATTATTAATGAGGAGGGGGTCCATGAGGAGGACGTAACCTGTTAATGATTATTAATGAGGGGGCTGTTCGATGTGGAGTGACGTGACCTGCTCATGATTATTAGTCAGGGGGGGATGCTCCATGTGGAGTGACGTCACCTGCTCATGATTATTAATGAGGAGGGGGTCCATGAGGAGGACGTAACCTGTTAATGATTATTAATGAGAGGGGCTGGTCGATGTGGAGTGACGTCATGCGCGTTAAGGACAGACATTCCTTGGTGATTTTACTAGGTATAGTTTTTTTGGGTTAGATCGCATAAATATGTCGTTAATCCCGCCACCACCAGACACAGACAACCAGTAAGGGTTGTCACGTAAACAGAACATGCAAATTCGTCACGAGTACAGCACACCGGTGTGTTGGAGAGCCAAGCCACAACAAAGGATTGAATTTCGCAGTCACCCCTAAACACATCCCAGTTGATGACATCATTGCCCAGGTTTACATAGCCCTCAAAGGTTTGGGATACATCATTACAGACGTGGCAAGATCGGAAATCGCTACAATCCTAAAAAACTCTAAGTCACCTATGATAAACATCAGTATGGATGAGCGCTTTGAGCTTTCTTAATAAAAAAAAGAGATGATATCGTCATCCTCTCAGCCGACAAGGGCAATGCCACAGTCATCATGGACAAAACCACATAAAATAACAAAATTCAGGCCCTACTTAATGATGGTAGTTATACTAAAAGTAAAAGAGATCCCACGAACAGCCTCGCTACGAAAACCAACAACATCATCACCGATTCGACATTTTTAATCGAACCAACCAAGCGGGTTTCCTTAAAACCCTCTGATGCTCGACCACCCAGATTGTATGGCTTACCAAAGATCCATAAACAGGGTACACCCCTTCGTCCTATCATCTCCGCCATTGACTCACCCACCTACAAACTGGCCCGATTTATGTCTGAGACCTTACAACCATTTACTGGTAAGACCACTTCAGCTGTACTTATCGTTAATTAAGGACATCTCACTATCTCCAGGTGGTTTGCTCGCAGGTAAAGTCACGTAAAATAAAAATAATAAAATGCATAAATAATAATATAATACATGCAAATAAAAAAATTACCACGACGTTTCGAACACTTTTATTGCGATCGAAACGTCGTGTTTATTCTATTTATTCTATGTGACTTTACCAAAAGAACCAAAGTTCCTGTGCCTGACACCATTGCAGTCATTGAAGATTTGGTCAAACAAGTGTAATACGAGCGTAAATGGGGTTGTTGCTGGACTCTGGCCCAATCACACGGCCCGGGGTATTGGGGGGCGGAGCCTGGTCTGCAGGGCAGTATGGGAAGGCCGGATCTGACGATCCGGAAGGGGAGGAGTCAGGGTCAGGTGGGAAAGAAGATATAAGTGGAAGCCCGGAAGAGATCGTGGTCAGTTGTTGGAGTGAAGAAGCGGGACCACGTTGGGTGGCCGCCGCGCCATCAGCCACTTGGCTGAAGGGGCTTCGGCACACCGTCGGCCAGCGGTGTGCGGAGCGGGGAGGAGTGGAGCGACTGACGGGAGAGCGTGTGCGGGGCGCACGCGAGGAGGAGCTGACGGAAGAGCGTGCACGGCACGCGAGAGGAGCGTGCGCGGCACGCGAGAGGAGACGCTGGTCGGAGCTAACGGAGGAGCATGCGTGGCACGCGAGAGGAGCGTGCGCGGCACGTGATAGGAGACGCTGGTCCCTTGTCAGGACCAGCGGGGTGTGAGGAAGAGTGGAGGAGCTGAGGAGGAAGCGTGTGCGGGGCGCGCGCGAGACGACGCTGGTCCGTGGAGGAGACTAGCGGGGAACGGAGAAAGAACTTGAATTAAAGACCAACGGAGACCAGCAGTGCCTGACGGAGTCTTTTATTACACTGGAGTCAGAAGTGGACTTTTTCAAGGCAAAATAACTTCGAGGAAGATGGCCGAGAACTTGAAAAAGCGTAACCCACTTGTCACATCTTCTGACGACGAAGATACAGCCACCGGCACACGTCCTCCAGCGACCACGTGGCAGGACGCCGCCATCTTGAACATCGCGGTGGAGAGGCGGCCGTGCGCTGGCATTTCGGAGGCGCCACGTGGTGTGCATCCTGCTGCTAAGCAGCTGTTTTGCGGGAAGGAGCCGCAAGGAGAGGACGCCGACGCTGCTTCACCACCTTCAACGAGAGAGGCCGTAGCCACGGGGGAAGCCGCCGTTGCTGCTGCTGCCTGGGCGGGAGCACCCCCGTCCTGGCTCGTGTGCGAGACACCAGAGCAGTCAAGGGAGGACGCCGCCCTCACCGTCCGATTTCTTCGAGGCGTATCAAGTCACCACCCTGCCGTCCTCTGCTCGCTGCAGCCCCGGGCGAGTCGTGACGATATGCACATGGCCCTAGCACACACCTCACCCATCTTGCGTGTGCCGGGGTGCGATTGGTTGTTATGGCTTGAGATCGCGGAGCGCAGTTCGGGCTGTGTGTGTGTGTTGAGGATGGACGCGCTGTCTGCTTGTGGTTGCTCTGTGTCAAATAGTGTTTATGCGTTGCGGCATGGGGATGTTATCTCGATGGCGAAGTTAATTTTTTATTCGGTTGCGTCGAGTCGCCATTTACATCCCGTGGGTTGCCGTGTGCGACGTGTTTATTTTTATGATTTTTTTTTGCTGCAAGGTACGACAGGGTTAACGATGTGTTGTCTGCCTGCAGTTCTGCTTGCGATTGTGAATAATGTGGGACCTGTGTGGAACTTTGCTGCTTGTAATCGCGATATCCTGACTGCACGTACTGTATAGACTGTCTTTCTGTACGGATACGGAGTGCGGTGCATTGTTCTGACCATTGGGTTCGGGATTGTTTTTAGTTGTGCGTACCTGTTCGGAAATTTGTCAATTCGTTGGGGGACCCTACATTTTGGTTGTATGGGTGTTCGTGCACGCGAGATTGCATGTGTGTTCATAGGAAATTGCGAGTGTTGAGGGATGAGGGCGTTGTTGGTGGCTCTGCCGTCAAGGGTGATGGGGCCGTAAATTTCCGCCAAGTGGCGTCGCTCTTTCCGTTGATTGCGTGCGACCAGGGGTTGCATTGCGAGTTGGTGTGTATGAGCAATGTGTCTTGGTCAACTATGGGTTAAAAATTTCCCCGATACAACTGCTGTGAGCAGCGGCGATGCGTTGTATCGTTGGGGGTTGTTTAAACGTGACAGGGGATGTGTGTTGTGACCCCCAGCAAGGGGCAGCTGGGGTGCACGCACGAGAAAAACTGCCGAATTGGTCGCACGTTGGGCCGCCATTTTGGCTAGCGTGGGAAATCGCGGGGATGCGCTCGGCGCATGGGGCCGCTATTTTGAGCACGCGAGGGCGTGCGTACCGCCGCCATTTTGAACGCAGGAAACCTCGGTGGGGGCGCTTCGCGTGTGCCGCTGCCATTATAAGGATACACGTCGAGCCGTGGGGATGCGGTTATGGATCTCATTCCTTGACTCTTGTGTGCGTGCATTGCGTGTTGTGCGCAATGCTGGCGTGTTGGCGCCCATCGGGGTAACCAGGCGGATGGACCAGCAACACGGACACGCTCTAAGACACCACATTCCTGATTTATGCGAGTCTGCCGTTCTTGCATGTAGGTTACCGTTGTTGTGCATTGCCTTCCATTCCTTAATTCTTTCTTGCTTGTTGCACCGAGGACGGGCCGGTGTTCCGTACCGGATCCTAATCCCTTCCCTTTCGTTAATTGTGTTGTCATTGTACTCTCCGTTGTGTCTGGTGATTCCGGATTGTGATGCTGTCGCTCGCATTATTTTATCCTATTGCAGCCGGGACGGCTGGCTTTTTCATCAGGGGGGTGGTCATGTATTGCGAGCGTAAATGGGGTTGTTGCTCGGCTCTGGCCCAATCACACGGCCCGGGGTATTGGGGGGTGGAGCCTGGTCTGCAGGGCAGTATGGGAAGGCCGGATCTGACGATCCGGAAGGGGAGGAGTCAGGGTCACGTGGGAAAGAAGATATAAGTGGGAGCCCGGAAGAGATCGGGGTCAGTTGTTGGAGTGAAGAAGCGGGACCACGTTGGGTGGCCGCCGCGCCATCAGCCACGTGGCTGATGGGGCTTCGGCACACTGTCGGCCAGCGGTGTGCAGAGCGGGGAGGAGTGGAGCGACTGACAGGAGAGCGCGTGCGGGGGCGCGTGCGAGGAGGAGCTGACGGAAGAGCGTGCGCGGCATGCGAGAGGAGCGTGCGCGGCACGCGAGAGGAGACACTGATCGGAGCTAACGGAGGAGCGTGCGCGGCACGCGAGAGGAGACGCTGGTCCCTTGTCAGGACCAGCGGGGTGTGAGGAAGAGTGGAGGAGCTGAGGAGGAAGCGTGTGCAGGGCGCGCGCGAGACGACGCTGGTCCGCGGATGAGACCAGTGGGGTACGGAGAAAGAACTTGAGACCAGCAGTGCCTGACGGAGTCTTTTATTACACAAGGACTGAATGCTGATGTACCGATCATGATGGAACACTGCCTCACCAACACTTACTTCACCTGGAATGGAACTTTCTCCAAATAAGTTGAAGGTACCCCAATGGGTTCTCCCTGATCTCCAGTTGTAGCTAATATTTTCATGGAAAACTATGAGCCAGATGCCATCCAGGCATCCACACCAGACTCTCAAGATGAATGGATATTCAGACTACACAATCCGTAAAGCTATCACCCCAACCGTTGGGAAATAACCATCTGAGGACCCAATCAAAACCATCAACTTGCCATACATAGTAGGGGTCACTAAAAATATTTCCAAAATCATGAGCAAACACAAGATCCAGGTTCGATTTAACACAGTACATAAAATTCGTGATCTGATCCCATCTGTGAAGGGTGTGATCCCATGCAATATCCCAGCATCTACAAACTAAGTTGTGTCTGTGGCAGGAGTTACATTGGGGAAACTAAGCGACATGTCTCGGACTGTGTTCGTGAACATAAGGCAGATCTGAAACACGGTTATTGCTCCCTTGAAAACTTCAATGATGACAAGCAAAATCAACAAAGGCCCTGAGTATCGGCGTCCTTTAAATAGGACAGGGGTGCTAAGAATCTCCGAGCTTGTGTCAAAGAACCCTTTCAAAGTAGCAACTTGGAACGTTAGAAGTTTACTTCAAGCAGGGAAACTAGCCAATGTCATACAAGAAATGGATCGACTTAAAATCAACATAATCGGTCTAAGCGAAACTAAATGGCCTGGAACAAAAAAGTTTATATCGAGCGAACACCACATCTTCTGCTCCGGAGGAGAAGAAAACACCAAACAAACATACGGTGTCGCCTTTATAGTACACAAGAAATTAGCGAATAAAGTCAACAACTTTACCCCAGTATCAGAACGAATAGCACTACTACAATTAGCAGGCAACAAAGTCAACGTGAACATTCTACAGGTTTATGCTCCAACAGCAGATAAACAAGATCATGAAATCGAATCGTTCTATGAGCAACTAACCAACACGCTGAAGCCGCTGAAGAAGCAAGACATCACTATAATCCTCGGCGATTTCAATGCCAAGGTTGGCCACGGTCGAATGCAGAACATTGTCGGAGAACACGGACTAGGAACAAGGAATGAACGAGGCGACAGACTGGTTCAATTCTGCCAAGAAGAACGTTTCAGTATTGCTAACACGTGGTTCCAATTATCACCTCGACGACTGTACACGTGGACCTCGCCGCAAGACTCCGACAACAACATCGTCAGGAACCAAATCGATTATATCCTAATTAACATCAGGTTTAAGTCCAGTGTGATTACAGCAAAAACCTACCCTGGAGCCGATATATCGTCAGATCATAACCCAGTAACAGCTACAATAAGACTCAAATTGCGATCAATACAATGTACAAAGACGAGACGAGCAGACCTGGAGAAACTGAAGAACAGCGCCGATAAAAGACAAGTACAGCAACATCTCAACGATAGCATCCGCTCAATAACAACAGAAACAGCAGATGTTCAGGAGTACTGGCGCTCGTTCAAACAATGCATCACAGAAACAACAGAAGTCATGCTGGGACATCAGCCACCGAAAAAGAAACAACGATGGATGACACATTGTATTCTCGATCTAATGAGCCAACGAAGAATGTACAAAAACAACAACTTGGAGAAGTACAAACAAATGCAACAGAAGATCAGAGAAGCAATCCGACAGGCAAAAGAAAAGTGGATGGAAGAACAATGCGCCGAGATTGAAGAACTAATTAAAAAACATGACAATTTTACTCTGCACAAGAAGCTCAAAGAAGCTGGTAACATCTACAGACCAGCCCCAACAGCTACCTTGTATGCGGACAACAACCAACCAATCCTAAATAAACAAGAAAAAATGGACACCTGGACAAACTATATACACAAGCTCTATGGCGCCATGAGAACACCTGCAGAAAAAGACCAACAGATGTCGAAAGACGCTCTACACATTTTAACATCAGAAGTAGAACATGCAATCAAAACAGCTAAGTCAGGCAAAGCGTGCGGGCCCGACACAATCCATGTAGAATTGCTCAAACTATTAGACAGTAACAACATACGACAACTGACTAATTGGTACAATCAAATATACAATGGCAATCAAATTCCATCCGACTGGCTACAATCCATCTTTGTGGCCATACCAAAGAAAGCAACAAGCCGGAAATGCGAGGACTACAGACTGATAAGTTTGATGAGCCACGTGCTGAAAGTCTTCCTGAAGGTGATCCAACAGCGCATACGCTCCACATGCGAAAATGCATTGAAGAACACACAGTTTGGCTTCTGCAAAGGACTAGGCACAAGAGAAGCAATCTTCTGTCTACAGATACTACTACAGCGATGCTACGAACATCAGAAAGAAGTGTACATCTGCTTCATAGATTACGAGAAAGCCTTTGACTCAGTAGACCACGACCGACTAGCAGCTCTATTAAAACAACTGGGACTAGATAAAAAAGACATCAACTTCATCATTGCTCTTTATTGGAAGCAAACAGCCCAACTCCGATATGACAACGAATTGACAGACCCAACACCAATACAAAAAGGTGTACGACAAGGCTGCCCACTTTCACCCAGTCTTTTCAACATCTACTCGGAGCAGATTTTTGATCGAACACTAGCAGATAAAAACATTGGTATTAAAGTCAATGGACAATACATCAACAACATCAGGTATGCCGACGACACTGCACTGCTGGCCGATTCGGAACAAGACCTACAACAAATCTTGGACGAGGTTGCCACAGAGAGTCAAATATGGGGCTTACGAATTAATAAAAAGAAAACAAAGGTTATGAAGGTCAGCCGAACTACAAGCGATATAACAATCAAGCTTGGTAGCGAAAAATTGGAACAAGTACACCGATTTAAATACCTTGGTGTAATCATTGACGATCAGTTGAACCATGAAGTCGAAATCAAGAGCAGAATTGAACAAGCAAGGCAAGCATTTATTAAATGGAAAACACTCCTTGCAGACCGCAACTTGAGTACATCACTGAAACTGCGCACACTGAAATGCTACATCTGGTCAATTTTGCTGTACGGAGTTGAGACGTGGACACTGACAATAACAGCAACAAAAAGGCTCGAAGCTTTCGAGATGTGGCTGTATCGAAGAATGCTGAAAATCCCATGGACAGCCAAAACCACCAATACACAAGTTCTGCAAGATATGGGCACTGACAGGCAACTGCTGAAGACCATCATTAGCAGGAAGTGTTACTACCTAGGCCACATTGCCCGAAACGACCACAAATACCAGCTATTAAAGCTAATCCTGGAAGGAAAAATCGAAGGGAAAAAACGACCAGGACGGCCAAAAACGACATGGCTCAGTAACATCAAAACATGGCTACAATTAACAACAGCACAAACTCTACACGCCGTGCTAGACCGGGACCAATATCATCGTGAAGTCGCACACGCCGTTAGGCAGCACTAAAGAAGAAGAAGAAACACGGTTGGACCAATACCTCAGCTGTGGCTGATCATTGTTTTAATGCGGTGGGCTCACACAAAATTGATTTCACCTTGATAAAGGTACTTTGCAAGCCCACTGGCTATCAACAAAGATTTGTAAGCGAGGTTTTGTCGCTCAGCTCTGGGCCAATCAGACGGCCCGGCGTATTGGGAGTGGGGCCCAGTAATGTGGGCATATGGGAAGGTCCATCGACCACCTCCGGTCCAGAAGATCAGGGGCGGAGCGTAAGGGCGGAACCGGGGGGGGGGGGGCGCTAAGTGAACGGCGTAATCTGGAAGGTTCGGAAAGGGCGTGGTGGAAGTTGGAGACAGGATGACGTGTGAGGGGAATATAAGGGGGATCCGTAAGAGGCTCGGGGCAGTTGGCGTAGTCACGGAGTGGGACCACATTGGGTCGTGGGAGGTCTTCTGCACCATCAGCCATGTGGCTGGAGACGACTCCAAGCAATCCGTCAGCCAACGGTATGCGGGAGCAGGGAGGAGGGCGATTGACGGGAAGGGCGCGCGGGGCGCGCAAGAGGAACAGCCGGTCCACTATCGGGACCAGCAGAGTGTGAGCGGCATAACAAGGAATAAAAGAGGGACGGAGACCAAGCTGTGTGTTGTCAGCATCATTCATTACACATATATATAGACACAGACACAATTTCAACCGAGAATATGGGTACAAACTGATCAATCATTGAAAGAACGTTACCAACCAGTTTAAGTCGTAATTGGCTTTGATGTTCCCATCCCACCAATTTTCGATGTTAGTTGTTCTTTACGCCCATTTCAAACTTGCGCGTTCACAGGATTCAGACCAACACAGCCACTTCGCGCGCCAACTACCCCTCGGTTGCGTGCTTTACGATTTCTATTAACATGCTAATCTCTCATAAACATGCTAATTGTCACATGGCAGCCCTTTGTTTGGTGTAAAACCAACCACCGTCAGGTTGGCTGCCTTAACATTAACATTGGTTGCTGACATTTGGGCTATGCCCATTTCAAACCGTTATACTGTTAATAGTTTGCCTTTCGAAGACGACCGCTTGTGTTGCATATGCTGACGGTCGCCGAACGGTGGGATAGACTTCGTCGATTCAGCCTCTAAGCCAATCGGGTGACAGGGAGTATCTGGGCTAGAGTTCAAGGGCAGAGCCGGAGGGTGCTAGTGGGGTACCATCTAGAAGATTCGTAAGGGGGCATGGCTAGTAGTGGGGCTTGGTGACGCGGGAGGGGGTGATAAGGGGAAGCCGGAAGGGACTCTGGGTCAGTGTGGGAAGTCTGGAAGCGGGACCACGTCTCGCGCCTCCGGGACGCCATCGGCCACGTGGCGGTCCGGAGACGGTCTCCCTGCGCGCCGTCTGCCAGCGGTGCGTGGGAGCGGGAGCGGGAGAGTGAGCGAGTGCGGAGGATACCAACTCACGCCGCGCAACGCGTAGCGATGGAGATAGTGTGGAATAACGCGGAGCTGTCTAGCGGCGATAAATAAATAAATAAGCAAATAAATAAATAAATACGACAGTCTATTGTCGTCGAAGTTTTTATTACACCTATCTACGTGACTTTACCGAAAGTGTTCTGCCTCACGGCAGGTGTCTTGCCTCACGGCAGATGTGGGGCGTATGTACACAGGAATTTCCTGTTTTTGATGCTAAGTTTGGTCACGTGACCAGGAAGTTGCGATTTAAGATTCCCGCTCAACCACGTGGGCATCGGCAATTACACACATAATTCAAGATGGCGGCACACATCGCGTCCCAGTGAAGCCAGCCGCAATTGTCCATTGTGGGACTTTAAGAAGCATTGTCTGTAAGTTCGTTAATGTTCTTATAATATTGGCAATGCTGTTATGTTAGAATGACCGGTATAGTGATGTAAATGCCTTTATAATGCTGTTAAAATGTTACGATAACTACGAGGCCTAGTTAACGAAGCCTGCAACTTCCCTTATTGTGAATGTTACTTGTAATTTCATAAGTCGAGTCAAACTTGTACCCAAGAAACTTTATTGCGATCTGGAGTGCAAGGATGACAAAATGTCTCATTCATAGTGCAGGGGCTGCTCGATGTGAAGTGACGTCACGAGCGTTCAGACATTCCTGGGTGATTATAGTAGGTAGAATAGGTTTTTGAGTTAGATCGCGTAGATGTTGTTAAGCCCGCAACCACCCAACAGACTAGTATGGGTTGTCACGTAAACAGAACATGCCAATTCGTTACTAGTACAGCACACCGGTGTGTTGGAGAGCCAAGCCACAACATTGACAATCAAAGTACGACGTTTTGCCAGTAATTAGAAATAGCTTCATCAGGCGATAGCCCGATTTGTGGAGAAGTCCACCTGTTTCGGTCCTGAACGGCGTAGACGTGGTGACCACTTGGCTATCCATCACACCGGTGTGCTGTACTAGTGACGAAATGGCAGGTTGTATTTACATACAACCCTTAAAAGTTGGCTGTCGGGTTTAACGACAGGTCTATATTTACGAGATCCAAACGAAAACCTCGTATAGTCATCGCTTCCGTACCGCAGCGTGAAAAACCTCGACACGACCGCTACTCAGCACGATGGCACGCACTCCCTGCGCGAGGCAGACTCATTACATCTCGCAGAGGATCGCGCCTTTAAAGCATTTTTTTACGTGGCAAGTGCGAGTTTTTGCGTTGAGTCAATACCAATTTGTTTAACATTTCAACGAAGCTGGTTAGTAAGTAGAGGATCGCCTGTAGAGTGGGCCTCTATACATTGCTAGGAGTCATGAATAGCTCCAGGTGTCTATACGGGGGGTAAGTTTGCGACGAATTTCAGTCGGCTCTTGCTGGGGTTCATTAGTCACGTTGCGCAATGGACGTCCCCCACACGTGGAGGCTCTGCACCGACTGATGCAGCCAGCAGTGCTCGCGCTCAGGCCGTTACACGCGCAGTGTCTGGTCAAGAGCCACAGCGGTATCGCCAATTGCCTCCCCCCACAAGTCAAACGGGAAGATTCCACCCATGCTCCTAGAGCACGTGCGTCAATCGTCCACCTTCGCATGAGCAACGTCCATGAACCCCATGGTGTGAAGGCCACCAAGCTCCTCGAACCCAAGGATACTGTGGCATCATGAGACAAAGGACCTCATTGAAAAAGCCTCCAATCCCTCAGTGGATAAAACAGCTCATGGCTTGGCAACCGCTTTGCGGTTCACAAAATAACCTTTCACGTTGGAGGGCGGTGCAACTCACGCAAGTTAAACCACGAATCGGGACGCAGCATCAAGTCAAGATCATCTTTATTGAGCAATTGGGACAAAGGAGCGGGATTAGGGATGCCCAGAGCGTCAGAATTAACGACCGGCTAAAGCGGCTCCAAAAGGGATATTTGGCCCCACGTGCGACCCGGAGGAGGAGCCTCCAACAGCCTCCGGCGTCAGAAAAGCTGCAATGGCGTTACTTGGGCTCCTCCGTGGCCGGCTCCAGCGTCTTGGGCTCCTCCGTGGCCGGCTCCAGCGTCTTGGGCTCCTCCGTGGCCGGCTCCAGCGTCTTGGGCTCCTCCGTGGCCGGCTCCAGCGTCTTGGGCTCCTCCGTGGCCGGCTCCAGCGTCTTGGGCTCCTCCGTGGCCGGCTCCAGCGTCTTGGGCTCCTCCGTGGCCGGCTCCAGCGTCTTGGGCTCCTCCGTGGCCGGCTCCAGCGTCTTGGGCTCCTCCGTGGCCGGCTCCAGCGTCTTGGGCTCCTCCGTGGCCGGCTCCAGCGTCTTGGGCTCCTCCGTGGCCGGCTCCAGCGTCTTGGGCTCCTCCGTGGCCGGCTCCAGCGTCTTGGGCTCCTCCGTGGCCGGCTCCAGCGTCTTGGGCTCCTCCGTGGCCGGCTCCAGCGTCTTGGGCTCCTCCGTGGCCGGCTCCAGCGTCTTGGGCTCCTCCGTGGCCGGCTCCAGCGTCTTGGGCTCCTCCGTGGCCGGCTCCAGCGTCTTGGGCTCCTCCGTGGCCGGCGCCGCGGATGTCGCAGTTTCGTCTCCAGTTAGCAAGTGGGCAGCTTCATTTTGAACGTGGTGCCGGACCTGGCATAGGGTCAGGGGACAGTACGCGGGTCATCATGAGTCAAGACGCAGCTTCCCACAACACTGCCATTCCCTACCAATTTAGCTGCACTCACCCGTGGCATGTCAGATGCACATTTCGGCCAGTCCTGGCAGAGAGATTCGCTTACACTCATAACAAGATTGTAGTTTTTAACAGACCAAGGCGACCGGCAGATGCACCACAGAATTCCACCGAGCTTTCCGAATCGTTTGTCACACGATGCGTTACTCACAGCCAGGTTCAGTTTCGAGATCTCCCCGGACTGGGCCACCTGCCGCCACGCTCCTGGGTCACCACGAATCGTCGCGGCGTCCACGCAGCCCCTCGTGGTCCCTGGGATCGGGGTGGGAATTGGCGATGGTAAATCAAAGCCCATGGATTCGCGAACTAGTACGACCGCATTCGTTGTTGGTAGGAGAAATGGCACAAAAATGCACGCAAGTAGCCACTGTAGAACAATGGTAATGGAGTCGGCATCGGGGACGGTTGGTGGTGAACAGTAAAAGGGGAGGAAGTAAAATAACCAAAATGGGTCTCTAAAACCATCGTAGCTTCGAGCCCCCTTCGATCCAAATCGATCCCTGGGTGCCTGGCAGCAGCGCGAGTACTCACAGCCTCCCAGCGCCATCAGCACCGCGCCCACCAGCATGAGACTCGCCGATGACTGCATCTTTTCGTAGTGTTGCTAGCGATGAGGCTGGAAAAAGCGAATCTGTGTCCCTCACACCTCCTCGCCACATCTCTGCTTTATACCCAGCGAGGTGCGGGCTTTTGGGGGGGTGATGATTGGAGCCACGTGCCCAATAAACTCGCGGCCAATGAGCGCGAGGAGTCAATGGCGCATTGGGGCGCGCGACCATCCCGGTGCGTGCGTCGTGGTGCTTAATGGCGCGACCAACGAGTCGAGCGCCTCAATGAGTGGCGCGGCAGGCACTTGCTCAGGTGGGGCTCATTCACTCGGCAACGCTGATGGATCAGAAACCATCCCCACCTACACCACCCCCCTACCCATGCCCACCTCCACCAACCACCCATCTCCACCTCCGCCCCACCTCCCCCACCCCCTCCAGAGAGGAAGCGGCGAAGTGACTTCTCGATGGGAATCTCGCATTGGTGGGTGGGGGGGACGGCGTGTGTTGGTGTCGTCATAATCATCATCGGATATTGATCAATCCACTGCTGGTGGAACGTCTCCCAGCCTCGTCGCCTCTCACGATGCATGCAGCTCGCGCCTTACACGGGAGCTGATCTCATTGGACCCTCTGTTTGCTTCTATATCTCAACAGCGTTACGGAGATCGCTATGACGTGAGGGTTCTGCCTTTGTAGTGAGGGTTGTAAGTTGACGCTGAGGAGGGGGGAGGAAGCGCCTCGGCCCCCCATGTGGAGTGACGTCAGCCGCTTATTATTATGAATGGCGGGGTGTGTCCATTTGGAGGACGTTACCTTATAATAATTATTAATGAGGGGGCTGTTCGATGTGGAGTGACGTGACCTGCTCATGATTATTAGTGAGGGTGGGGTGCTCCATGTGGAGTGACGTCACCTGCTCATGATTATTAATGAGGAGGGGGTCCATGAGGAGGACGTAACCTGTTCATGATTATTAATGAGAGGGGCTGGTCGATGTGGAGTGACGTCATGCGCGTTAAGGACAGACATTCCTTGGTGATTTTACTAGGTATAGTTTTTTTTGGGATAGATCGCATAAATATGTCGTTAATCCCGCCACCACCAGACACAGACAACCAGTAAGGGTTGTCACGTAAACAGAACATGCAAATTCGTCACGAGTACAGCACACCGGTGTGTTGGAGAGCCAAGCCACAACAAAGGATTGAATTTCGCAGTCACCCCTAAACACATCCCAGTTGATGACATCATTGCCCAGGTTGACATAGCCCTCAAAGGTTTGGGATACATCATTACAGACGTGGCAAGATCGGAAATCGCTACAATCCTAAAAAACTCTAAGTCACCTATGATAAACATCAGTATTGATGAGCGCTTTGAGCTTTCTTAATAAAAAAAAGAGATGATATCGTCATCCTCTCAGCCGACAAGGGCAATGCCACAGTCATCATGGACAAAACCACATAAAATAACAAAATTCAGGCCCTACTTAATGATGGTAGTTATACTAAAATTAAAAGAGATCCCACGAACAGCCTCGCTACGAAAACCAACAACATCATCACCGATTCGACATTTTTAATCGAACCAACCAAGCGGGTTTCCTTAAAACCCTCTGATGCTCGAACACCAAGATTGTATGGCTTACCAAAGATCCATAAACAGGGTACACCCCTTCGTCCTATCATCTCCGCCATTGACTTACCCACCTACAAACTGGCCCGATTTCTGTCTGAGACCTTACAACCATTTACTGGTAAGACCACTTCAGCTGTACTTATCGTTAATTAAGGACATCTCACTATCTCCAGGTGGTTTGCTCGTAGGTAAAGTCACGTAAAATAAAAATAATGAAATGCATAAATAATAAAATAATACATGCAAATAAAAAAATTACCACGACGTTTCGACCACTTTTATTGCGATCGAAACGTCGTGTTTATTCTATTTATTCTACGTGACTTTACCAAAAGAACCAAAGTTCCTGTGCCTGACACCATTGCAGTCATTGAAGATTTGGTCAAACAAGTGTAGTACGAGCATAAATGGGGTTGTTGCTGGACTCTGGCCCAATCACACGGCCCAGGGTATTGGGGGGCGGAGCCTGGTCTGCAGGGCAGTATGGGAAGGCCGGATCTGACAATCCGGAAGGGGAGGAGTCAGGGTCAGGTGGGAAAGAAGATATAAGTGGAAGCCCGGAAGAGATCGTGGTCAGTTGTTGGAGTGAAGAAGCGGGACCACGTTGGGTGGCCGCCGCGCCATCAGCCACTTGGCTGAAGGGGCTTCGGCACACCGTCGGCCAGCGGTGTGCGGAGCGGGGAGGAGTGGAGCGACTGACGGGAGAGCGTGTGCGAGGCGCACGTGAGGAGGAGCTGACGGAAGAGCGTGCACGGCACGCGAGAGGAGCGTGCGCGGCACGCGATAGGAGACGCTGGTCGGAGCTAACGGAGGAGCATGCGTGGCACGCGAGAGGAGCATGCGCGGCACGTGATAGGAGACGCTGGTCCCTTGTCAGGACCAGCGGGGTGTGAGGAAGAGTGGAGGAGCTGAGGAGGAAGCGCGTGCGGGGCGCGCGCGAGACGACGCTGGTCCGTGGAGGAGAATAGCGGGGAACGGAGAAAGAACTTGAATTAAAGACCAACGGAGACCAGCAGTGCCTGACGGAGTCTTTTATTACACTGGAGTCAGAAGTGGACTTTTTCAAGGCAAAATAACTTCGAGGAAGATGGCCGAGAACTTGAAAAAGCGTAACCCACTTGTTACATCTTCTGACGACGAAGAGACAGCCACCGGCACACGTCCTCCAGCGACCACGTGGCAGGACGCCGCCATCTTGAACATCGCGGTGGAGAGGCGGCCGTGCGCTGGCATTTCGGAGGCGCCACGTGGTGTGCATCCTGCTGCTAAGCAGCTGTTTTGTGGGAAGGAGCCGCAAGGAGAGGACGCCGACGCTGCTTCACCACCTTCAACGAGAGAGGCCGTAGCCACGGGGGAAGCCGCCGTTGCTGCTGCTGCCTGGGCGGGAGCAGCCCTGTCCTGGCTCGTGTGCGAGACACCAGAGCAGTCAAGGGAGGACGCCGCGCTCACCGTCCGAGTTCTTCGAGGCATCTCAAGTCACCACCCTGCCGTCCTCTGCTCGCTGCAGCCCCGAGCGAGTCGTGACGATATGCGCACGGCCCTAGCACACACCTCACCCATCTTGCGTGTGCCGGGGTGCGATTGGTTGTTATGGCTTGAGATTGCGGAGCGCAGTTCGGGCTGTGTGTGTGTGTTGAGGATGGACGCGCTGTCTGCTTGTGGTTGCTCTGTGTCAAATAGTGTTTATGCGTTGCGGCATGGGGATGTTATCTCGATGGCGAAGTTAATTTTTAATTCGGTTGCGTCGAGTCGCCATTAACATCCCGTGGGTTGCCGTGTGCGACGTGTTTATTTTTATGATTTTTTTTTGCTGCAAGGTACGACAGGGTTAACGGTGTGTTGTCTGCCTGCAGTTCTGCTTGCGATTGTGTATAATGTGGGACCTGTGTGGAACTTTGCTGCTTGTAATCGCGATATCCTGACTGCACGTACTGTATAGACTGTCTTTCTGTACGGATACGGAGTGCGGTGCATTGTTCTGACCATTGGGTTCGGGATTGTTATTAGTTGTGCGTACCTGTTCGGAAATTTGTCAATTCGTTGGGGGACCCTACATTTTGGTTGTATGGGTGTTCGTGCACACGAGATTGCATGTGCGTTCATAGGAAATTGCGAGTGTTGAGGGATGAGGGCGTTGTTGGTGGCTCTGCCGTCAAGGGTGATGGGGCCGTAAATTGCCGCCAAGTGGCGTCGCTCTTTCCGTTGATTGCGTGCGACCAGGGGTTGTATTGCGAGTTGGTGTGTATGAGCAATGTGTCTTGGTCAACTATGGGTTAAAAATTTCCCCGATACGACTGCTGTGAGCAGCGGCGATGCGTTGTATCGTTGGGGGTTGTTTAAACGTGACAGGGGATGTGTGTTGTGACCCCCAGCAAGGGGCAGCTGGGGTGCACGCACGAGAAAAACTGCCGAATTGGTCGCACGTTGGGCCGCCATTTTGGCTAGCGTGGGAAATCGCGGGGATGCGCTCGGCGCATGGGGCCGCCATTTTGAGCACGCGAGGGCGTGCGTACCGCTGCCATTTTGAGCGCAGGAAACCTCGGTCGGGGCGCTTCGCGTGTGCCGCCGCCATTATAAGGATACACGTCGAGCCGTGGGGATGCGGTTATGGATCTCATCCCTTGACTCTTGTGTGCGTGCATTGCGTGTTGTGCGCAATGCTGGCGTGTTGGCGCCCATCGGGGTAACAGCAGCATAGTGGCCCGTGTCTGACTAAGGGGGAGGAGTACGTGAGATGTCTGTGCTGGTCCTCAAGGGAGGACTGCTGATGGGCAAGAGCAGGAAAATTTTTGTTGTCACGTGTAAATAATATTTTTTTGCTAAAATGTAGATACTGGGGCATCCATCGCGTCGATTTTTGTGTATTTATTGGGTTTCTCTTCACGCCGGGCGGATTACGTTCATCTCCACTACCCTGGGGCCGGGTGGCTTTCGTGTACGACATGCGGATGTGCGTTCGTGGTGCTATGCCTCAGGGGGTTGGGTTCTCCTTCTCGTCACAGATCTTCGGTGCCTGCCACGCTGGGTGTCACCGGTTGTGCTAACCAGATGTGGACTTGAAGGGGGAGTGGAGCGCCTGTTCGTCACTCCTACTCTACCAGTTGTTCTCTGAAGTTAGACTTGAGCCAGGCGGATGGACCAGCAACACGGACACGCTCTAAGACACCGCATTCCTGATTTATGCGAGTCTGCCGTTCTTGCGTGTCGGTTACCGTTGTTGTGCATTGCCTTCCATTCCTTAATTCTTTCTTGCTTGTTGCACCGAGGACGGGCCGGTGTTCCGTACCGGATCCTAATCCCTTCCCTTTCGTTAATTGTGTTGTCATTGTACTCTCCGTTGTGTCTGGTGATTCCTGATTGTGATGCTGTCGCTCGCATTATTTTATCCTATTGCAGCCGGGACGGCTGGCTTTTTCATCAGGGGGGGGGGTCATGTATTGCGAGCGTAAATGGGGTTGTTTGCGGGCTCTGGCCCAATCACACGGCCCGGGGTATTGGGGGGTGGAGCCTGGTTTGCAGGGCAGTATGGGAAGGCCGGATCTGACGATCCGGAAGGGGAGGAGTCAGGGTCACGTGGGAAAGAAGATATAAGTGGGAGCCCGGAAGAGATCGGGGTCAGTTGTTGGAGTGAAGAAGCGGGACCACGTTGGGTGGCCGCCGCGCCATCAGCCACGTGGCTGATGGGGCTTCGGCACACTGTCGGCCAGTGGTGTGCGGAGCGGGGAGGAGTGGAGCGACTGACGGGAGAGCGCGTGCGGGCGCGTGCTAGGAGGAGCTGACGGAAGAGCGTGCGCGGCATGCGAGAGGAGCGTGCGCGGCACGCGAGAAGAGACACTGGTCGGAGCTAACGGAGGAGCGTGCGCGGCACGCGAGAGGAGACGCTGGTCCCTTGTCAGGACCAGCGGGGTGTGAGGAAGAGTGGAGGAGCTGAGGAGGAAGCGCGTGCGGGGCGCGCGCGAGACGACGCTGGTCCGCGGAGGAGACCAGTGGGGTACGGAGAAAGAACTTGAGACCAGCAGTGCCTGACGGAGTCTTTTATTACACAAGGACTGAATGCTGATGTACCATTCATGGTGGAACACTGCCTCACCACACTTACTTCACCTGGAATGGAACTTTCTCCAAACAAGTTGAAGGTACCCCAATGGGTTCTCCCTGATCTCCAGGTGTAGCTAATATTTTCATGGAAAACTATGAGCCAGATGCCATCCAGGCATCCACACCAGGCTCTCAAGATGAATGGATATTCAGACTACACAATCCGTAAAGCTATCACCCCAACCGTTGGGAAATAACCATCTGAGGACCCGTTCATAACCATCAAGTTGCCATACATAGTAGGGGTCACTAAAAATATTTCCAAAATCATGAGCAAACACAAGATGCAGGTTCGATTTAACACAGTACATAAAATTCGTGATCTGATCCCATCTGTGAAGGGTGTGATCCCATGCAATACCCCAGCATCTACAAACTAAGTTGTGTCTGTGGTAGGAGTTACATTGGGGAAACTAAGCGACATGTCTCGGACTGTGTTCGTGAACATAAGGCAGATCTGAAACACGGTCGGACCAATACCTCAGCTGTGGCTGATCATTGTTTTAATGCGGTCGGCTCACACAAAATTGATTTCACCTTGATAAAGGTACTTTGCAAGCCCACTGGCTATCAACAAAGATTTGTAAGCGAGGTTTTGTCGCTCAGCTCTGGGCCAATCAGACGGCCCGGCGTATTGGGAGTGGGGCCCAGTAATGTGGGCATATGGGAAGGTCCATCGACCACCTCCGGTCCAGAAGATCAGGGGCGGAGCGTAAGGGCGGAACCGGGGGGGGGGGGCGCTAAGTGAACGGCGTAATCTGGAAGGTTCGGAAAGGGCGTGGTGTAAGTTGGAGACAGGATGACGTGTGAGGGGCAGTTGGCGTAGTCACGGAGTGGGACCACATTGGGTCGTGGGAGGTCTTCTGCACCATCAGCCATGTGGCTGGAGACGACTCCAAGCAATCCGTCAGCCAACGGTGTGCGGGAGCAGGGAGGAGGGCGATTGATGGGAAGGGCGCGCGGGGCGCGCAAGAGGAACAGCCGGTCCACTATCGGGACCAGCAGAGTGTGAGCGGCATAACAAGGAATAAAAGAGGGACGGAGACCAAGCTGTGTGTTGTCAGCATCATTTATTACACATATATATAGACACAGACACAATTTCAACCGAGAATATGGGTACAAACTGATCAATCATTGAAAGAACGTTACCAACCAGTTTAAGTCGTAATTGGCTTTGATGTTCCCATCCCACCAATTTCCGATGTTAGTTGTTCTTTACGCCCATTTCAAACTTGCGCGTTCACATGTTTCAGACCAACACAGCCACTTCGCGCGCCAACTACCCCTCGGTTGCGTGCTTTACGATTTCTATTAACATGCTAATCTCTCATAAACATGCTAATTCTTAATTTAGGAGCTTTCGTGACTGCAGGAATTATTCTTTGGTTCTTTTCTGTTAAGTCACGTCTAAAAATAAAATAATAAATTAAAATAACATATTACGACGTTTCGATTGCAACACAAGCAATCATCATCAGGTATAAAAGAAATGGCAACAAAAATCTAACTAGAAAACTATAGACAGACATACAAGCAGACAGACATCACAACGGCACACAGAGAGAGGACACAAATCGGCACAAAGAGAGGGGTCGTTTCTGTGACGGTCCCTTAAATATAGAGAGGGGGGGCGGGGACGGAGAGAGGGAGGGGGCAGAGAGAATTAGCATATCAATGAGTGTACGGCAACGTACTGCTGTTGCAAGTAAGATGACAATGTGGAACGGGCACGCAAAATTGAAAACGGGCACGCAAAATTGAAAATTAGGAGACAGGCACACGAAAATTAAATAACCTAGCAAAATATCGAAATGTGATGTAATACAACACAGAGAGTCGGTTAACACACAATTAACGCATAGCCTGGTTGATTACGTGTTTCAAAATTTGCTAAGTTAGAATTTTAAGTGTGAAAATTCCAAAGAGAGGACACAGGTAGAGAGAACAAATAGCCAGAAAGAAAAAGGATAAGCTTAAAACTTCCCCGTAGAAGTGGTTCAATCTTAATTTAGGAGCTTTCGTGACTGCAGGAATTATTCTTTGGTTCTTTTCGGTTAAGTCACGTCTAAAAATAAAATAATAAATTAAAATAACATATTACGACGTTTCGATTGCAACACAAGCAATCATCATCAGGTATAAAAGAAATAGCAACAAAAATCTAACTAGAAAACTATAGACAGACATACAAGCAGACAGACATCACAACGGCACACAGAGAGAGGACACAAATCGGCACAAAGAGAGGGGTCGTTTCTGTGACGGTCCCTTAAATATAGAGAGGGGGGGGGGGGCGGGGACGGAGAGAGGGAGGGGGCAGAGAGAATTAGCATATCAATGAGTGTACGGCAACGTACTGCTGTTGCAAGTAAGATGACAATGTGGAACGGGCACGCAAAATTGAAAACGGGCACGCAAAATAGAAAATTAGGAGACAGGCACACGAAAATTAAATAACCTAGCAAAATATCGAAATGTGATGTAATACAACACAGAGAGTCGGTTAACACACAATTAACGCATAGCCTGGTTGATTACGTGTTTCAAAATTTGCTAAGTTAGAATTTTAAGTGTGAAAATTCCAAAGAGAGGACACAGGTAGAGAGAACAAATAGCCAGAAAGAAAAAGGATAAGCTTAAAACTTCCCCGTAGAAGTGGTTCAATCTTAATTTTGGAGCTTTCGTGACTGCAGGAATTATTCTTTGGTTCTTTTCGGTTAAGTCACGTCTAAAAATAAAATAATAAATTAAAATAACATATTACGACGTTTCGATTGCAACACAAGCAATCATCATCAGGTATAAAAGAAATAGCAACAAAAATCTAACTAGAAAACTATAGACAGACATACAAGCAGACAGACATCACAACGGCACACAGAGAGAGGACACAAATCGGCACAAAGAGAGGGGTCGTTTCTGTGACGGTCCCTTAAATATAGAGAGGGGGGGGGGCGGGGACGGAGAGAGGGAGGGGGCAGAGAGAATTAGCATATCAATGAGTGTACGGCAACGTACTGCTGTTGCAAGTAAGATGACAATGTGGAACGGGCACGCAAAATTAAAAACGGGCACGCAAAATTGAGAATTAGGAGACAGGCACACGAAAATTAAATAACCTAGCAAAATATCGAAATGTGATGTAATACAACACAGAGAGTCGGTTAACACACAATTAACGCATAGCCTGGCTGATTACGTGTTTCAACATGCTAATTGTCACATGGCAGCCACCGTCAGGTTGGCTGCCTTAACATTAACATTGGTTGCTGACATTTGGGCTATGCCCATTTCAAACCGTTATACTGTCAATAGTTTGCCTTTCGAAGACGACCGCTTGTGTTGCATATGCTGACGGTCGCCGAATGGTGGGATAGACTTCGTCGATTCAGCCTCTAAGCCAATCGGGTGACAGGGAGTATCTGGGCTAGAGTTCAAGGGCAGAGCCGGAGGGTGCTAGTGGGGTACCATCTAGAAGATTCGTAAGGGGGCGTGGCTAGTAGTGGGGCTTGGTGACGCAGGAGGGGGTGATAAGGGGAAGCTGGAAGGGACTCTGGGTCAGTGTGGGAAGTCTGGAAGTGGGACCACGTCTCGCGCCTCCGGGACGCCATCGGCCACGTGGCGGTCCGGAGACGGTCTCCCTGCGCGCCGTCTGCCAGCGGTGCGTGGGAGCGGGAGCGGGAGAGTGAGCGAGTGCGGAGGATACCAACTCACGCCGCGCAACGCGTAGCGATGGAGATAGTGTGGAATAACGCGGAGCTGTCTAGCGGCGATAAATAAATAAATAAGCAAATAAATAAATAAATACGACAGTCTATTGTCGTCGAAGTTTTTATTACACCTATCTACGTGACTTTACCGAAAGTGTTCTGCCTCACGGCAGGTGTCTTGCCTCACGGCAGATGTGGGGCGTATGTACACAGGAATTTCCTGTTTTTGATGCTAAGTTTGGTCACGTGACCAGGAAGTTGCGATTTAAGATTCCCGCTCAACCACGCGGGCGTCGGCCATTACACACATAATTCAAGATGGCGGCACACATCGCGTCCCAGTGAAGCCAGCCGCAATTGTCCATTGTGGGACTTTAAGAAGCATTGTCTGTAAGTTCGTTTATGTTCTTATAATATTGGCAATGCTGTTATGTTAGAATGACCGGTATAGTGATGTAAATGCCTTTATAATGCTGTTAAAATGTTACGATAACTACGAGGCCTAGTTAACGAAGCCTGCAACTTTCCTTATTGTGAATGTTACTTGTAATTTCATAAGTCGAGTCAAACTTGTACCCAAGAAACTTTATTGCGATCTGGAGAGCAAGGATGACAAAATGTCTCATTCATAGTGCAGGGGCTGCTCGATGTGGAGTGACGTCACGAGCGTTCAGACATTCCTGGGTGATTATAGTAGGTAGAATAGGTTTTTGAGTTAGATCGCGTAGATGTTGTTAAGCCCGCAACCACCCAACAGACTAGTATGGGTTGTCACGTAAACAGAACATGCCAATTCGTTACTAGTACAGCACACCGGTGTGTTGGAGAGCCAAGCCGCAACATTTACAATCAAAGTACGACGTTTCGCCAGTAATTAGCAATAGCTTCATCAGGCGATAGCCCGATTTGTGGAGAAGTCCACCTGTTTCGGTCCTGAACGGCATAGACGTGGGGACCACTTGGCTATCCATCACACCGGTGTGCTGTACTAGTGACGAAATCGCAGGTTGTATTTAGACAACCCTTAAAAGTTGGCCGTATCGGGTTTAACGACAGGTCTATATTTACGAGATCCAAACGAAAACCTCTTATAGTCGGCTTCCGTACCGCAGCGTGAAAAACCTCGACACGACCGCTACTCAGCACGATGGCACGCACTCCCTGCGCGAGGCAGACTCATTACATCTCGCAGAGGATCGCGCCTTTAAAGCATTTTTTTACGTGGCAAGTGCGAGTTTTTGCGTTGAGTCAATACCAATTTGTTTAACATTTCAACGAAGCTGGTTAGTAAGTAGAGGATCGCCTGTAGAGTGGGCCTCTATACATTGCTAGGAGTCATGAATAGCTCCAGGTGTCTATACGGGGGGTAAGTTTGCGACGAATTTCAGTCGGCTCTTGCTGGGGTTCATTAGTCACGTTGCGCAATGGACGTCCCCCACACGTGGAGGCTCTGCACCGACTGATGCAGCCAGCAGTGCTCGCGCTCAGGCCGTTACACGCGCAGTGTCTGGTCAAGAGCCACAGCGGTATCGCCAATTGCCTCCCCCCACAAGTCAAACGGGAAGATTCCACCCATGCTCCTAGAGCACGTGCGTCAATCGTCCACCTTCGCATGAGCAACGTCCATGAACCCCATGGTGTGAAGGCCACCAAGCTCCTCGAACCCAAGGATACTGTGGCATCATGAGACAAAGGACCTCATTGAAAAAGCCTCCAATCCCTCAGTGGATAAAACAGCTCATGGCTTGGCAACCGCTTTGCGGTTCACAAAATAACCTTTCACGTTGGAGGGCGGTGCAACTCACGCAAGTTAAACCACGAATCGGGACGCAGCATCAAGTCAAGATCATCTTTATTGAGCAATTGGGACAAAGGAGCGGGATTAGGGATGCCCAGATCGTCAGAATTAACGACCGGCTAAAGCGGCTCCAAAAGGGATATTTGGCCCCACGTGCGACCCGGAGGAGGAGCCTCCAACAGCCTCCGGCGTCAGAAAAGCTGCAATGGCGTTACTTGGGCTCCTCCGTGGCCGGCTCCAGCGTCTTGGGCTCCTCCGTGGCCGGCTCCAGCGTCTTGGGCTCCTCCGTGGCCGGCTCCAGCGTCTTGGGCTCCTCCGTGGCCGGCTCCAGCGTCTTGGGCTCCTCCGTGGCCGGCTCCAGCGTCTTGGGCTCCTCCGTGGCCGGCTCCAGCGTCTTGGGCTCCTCCGTGGCCGGCTCCAGCGTCTTGGGCTCCTCCGTGGCCGGCTCCAGCGTCTTGGGCTCCTCCGTGGCCGGCTCCAGCGTCTTGGGCTCCTCCGTGGCCGGCTCCAGCGTCTTGGGCTCCTCCGTGGCCGGCTCCAGCGTCTTGGGCTCCTCCGTGGCCGGCTCCAGCGTCTTGGGCTCCTCCGTGGCCGGCTCCAGCGTCTTGGGCTCCTCCGTGGCCGGCTCCAGCGTCTTGGGCTCCTCCGTGGCCGGCTCCAGCGTCTTGGGCTCCTCCGTGGCCGGCTCCAGCGTCTTGGGCTCCTCCGTGGCCGGCTCCAGCGTCTTGGGCTCCTCCGTGGCCGGCTCCAGCGTCTTGGGCTCCTCCGTGGCCGGCTCCAGCGTCTTGGGCTCCTCCGTGGCCGGCTCCAGCGTCTTGGGCTCCTCCGTGGCCGGCTCCAGCGTCTTGGGCTCCTCCGTGGTTGGCGCCGCGGATGTCGCAGTTTCGTCTCCAGTTAGCAAGTCGGCCGCTTCGCTTTGAACGTGGTGCCGGACCTGGCATAGCGTCAGGGGACAGGACGCGGGTCATCAGGAGTCAAGACGCAGCTTCCCACAACACTGCCATTCCCTACTAATTTAGCTGCACTCACCCGTGGCATGTCAGATGCACATTTCGGCCAGTCCTGGCAGAGAGATTCGCTTACACTCATAACAAGATTGTAGTTTTTAACAGACCAAGGCGACCGGCAGATGCACCACAGAATTCCACCGAACTTTCCGAATCGTTTGTCACACGATGCGTTACTCACAGCCAGGTTCAGTTCAGAGATCTCCCCGGACTGGGCCGCCTGCCGCCACGCTCCTGGGTCACCACGAATCGTCGCGGCGTCCACGCAGCCCCTCGTGGTCCCTGGGATCGGGGTGGGAATGGGCGATGGTAAATCAAAGCCCATGGATTCGCGAACTAGTACGATCGCATTCGTTGTTGGTAGGAGAAATGGCACAAAAATGCACGCAAGTAGCCACTGTAGAACAATGGTAATGGAGTCGGCATCGGGGACGGTTGGTGGTGAACAATAAAAGGGGAGGAAGTAAAATAACCAAATTGGGTCTCTAAAACCATCGTAGCTTCGAGCCCCCTTCGATCCAAATCGATCCCTGGGTGCCTGGCAGCAGCGCGAGTACTCACAGCCTCCCAGCGCCATCAGCACCGCGCCCACCAGCATGAGACTCGCCGATGACTGCATCTTTTCGTAGTGTTGCTAGCGATGAGGCTGGAAAAAGCGAATCTGTGTCCCTCACACCTCCTCGCCACATCTCTGCTTTATACCCAGCGAGGTGCGGGCTTTTGGGGGGGTGATGATTGGAGCCACGTGCCCAATAAACTCGCGGCCAATGAGCGCGAGGAGTGAATGGCGCATTGGGGCGCGCGACCATCCCGGTGCGTGCGTCGTGGTGCTTAATGGCGCGACCAACGAGTCGAGCGCCTCAATGAGTGGCGCGGCAGGCACTTGCTCAGGTGGGGCTCATTCACTCGGCAACGCTGATGGATCAGAAACCATCCCCACCTACACCACCCCCCTACCCATGCCCACCTCCACCAACCACCCATCTCCACCTCCGCCCCACCTCCCCCACCCCCTCCAGAGAGGAAGCGGCGAAGTGACTTCTCGATGGGAATCTCGCATTGGTGGGTGGGGGGGACGGCGTGTGTTGGTGTCGTCATAATCATCATCGGATATTGATCAATCCACTGCTGGTGGAACGTCTCCCAGCCTCGTCGCCTCTCACGATGCATGCAGCTCGCGCCTTACACGGGAGCTGATCTCATTGGACCCTCTGTTTGCTTCTATATCTCAACAGCGTTACGGAGATCGCGTGACGTGAGGGTTCTGCCTTTGTAGTGAGGGTTGTAAGTTGACGCTGAGGAGGGGGGAGGAAGCGCCTCGGCCCCCCATGTGGAGTGACGTCAGCCGCTTATTATTATGAATGGCGGGGGGTGTCCATTTGGAGGACGTTACCTTATAATAATTATTAATGAGGGGGCTGTTCGATGTGGAGTGACGTGACCTGCTCATGATTATTAGTGAGGGTGGGGTGCTCCATGTGGAGTGACGTCACCTGCTCATGATTATTAATGAGGAGGGGGTCCATGAGGAGGACGTAACCTGTTCATGATTATTAATGAGAGGGGCTGGTCGATGTGGAGTGACGTCATGCGCGTTAAGGACAGACATTCCTTGGTGATTTTACTAGGTATAGTTTTTTTTGGGATAGATCGCATAAATATGTCGTTAATCCCGCCACCACCAGACACAGACAACCAGTAAGGGTTGTCACGTAAACAGAACATGCAAATTCGTCACGAGTACAGCACACCGGTGTGTTGGAGAGCCAAGCCACAACAAAGGATTGAATTTCGCAGTCACCCCTAAACACATCCCAGTTGATGACATCATTGCCCAGGTTGACATAGCCCTCAAAGGTTTGGGATACATCATTACAGACGTGGCAAGATCGGAAATCGCTACAATCCTAAAAAACTCTAAGTCACCTATGATAAACATCAGTATTGATGAGCGCTTTGAGCTTTCTTAATAAAAAAAAGAGATGATATCGTCATCCTCTCAGCCGACAAGGGCAATGCCACAGTCATCATGGACAAAACCACATAAAATAACAAAATTCAGGCCCTACTTAATGATGGTAGTTATACTAAAATTAAAAGAGATCCCACGAACAGCCTCGCTACGAAAACCAACAACATCATCACCGATTCGACATTTTTAATCGAACCAACCAAGCGGGTTTCCTTAAAACCCTCTGATGCTCGACCACCCAGATTGTATGGCTTACCAAAGATCCATAAACAGGGTACACCCCTTCATCCTATCATCTCCGCCATTGACTTACCCACCTACAAACTGGCCCGATTTCTGTCTGAGACCTTACAACCATTTACTGGTAAGACCACTTCAGCTGTACTTATCGTTAATTAAGGACATCTCACTATCTCCAGGTGGTTTGCTCGTAGGTAAAGTCACGTAAAATAAAAATAATGAAATGCATAAATAATAAAATAATACATGCAAATAAAAAAATTACCACGACGTTTCGACCACTTTTATTGCGATCGAAACGTCGTGTTTATTCTATTTATTCTACGTGACTTTACCAAAAGAACCAAAGTTCCTGTGCCTGACACCATTGCAGTCATTGAAGATTTGGTCAAACAAGTGTAGTACGAGCATAAATGGGGTTGTTGCTGGACTCTGGCCCAATCACACGGCCCAGGGTATTGGGGGGCGGAGCCTGGTCTGCAGGGCAGTATGGGAAGGCCGGATCTGACAATCCGGAAGGGGAGGAGTCAGGGTCAGGTGGGAAAGAAGATATAAGTGGAAGCCCGGAAGAGATCGTGGTCAGTTGTTGGAGTGAAGAAGCGGGACCACGTTGGGTGGCCGCCGCGCCATCAGCCACTTGGCTGAAGGGGCTTCGGCACACCGTCGGCCAGCGGTGTGCGGAGCAGGGAGGAGTGGAGCGACTGACGGGAGAGCGTGTGCGAGGCGCACGCGAGGAGGAGCTGACGGAAGAGCGTGCACGGCACGCGAGAGGAGCGTGCGCGGCAGGCGAGAGGAGACGCTGGTCGGAGCTAACGGAGGAGCATGCGTGGCACGCGAGAGGAGCATGCGCGGCACGTGATAGGAGACGCTGGTCCCTTGTCAGGACCAGCGGGGTGTGAGGAAGAGTGGAGGAGCTGAGGAGGAAGCGCGTGCGGGGCGCGCGCGAGACGACGCTGGTCCGTGGAGGAGAATAGCGGGGAACGGAGAAAGAACTTGAATTAAAGACCAACGGAGACCAGCAGTGCCTGACGGAGTCTTTTATTACACTGGAGTCAGAAGTGGACTTTTTCAAGGCAAAATAACTTCGAGGAAGATGGCCGAGAACTTGAAAAAGCGTAACCCACTTGTTACATCTTCTGACGACGAAGAGACAGCCACCGGCACACGTCCTCCAGCGACCACGTGGCAGGACGCCGCCATCTTGAACATCGCGGTGGAGAGGCGGCCGTGCGCTGGCATTTCGGAGGCGCCACGTGGTGTGCATCCTGCTGCTAAGCAGCTGTTTTGTGGGAAGGAGCCGCAAGGAGAGGACGCCGACGCTTCACCACCTTCAACGAGAGAGGCCGTAGCCACGGGGGAAGCCGCCGTTGCTGCTGCTGCCTGGGCGGGAGCACCCCGTCCTGGCTCGTGTGCGAGACACCAGAGCAGTCAAGGGAGGACGCCGCGCTCACCGTCCGAGTTCTTCGAGGCATCTCAAGTCACCACCCTGCCGTCCTCTGCTCGCTGCAGCCCCGAGCGAGTCGTGACGATATGCGCACGGCCCTAGCACACACCTCACCCATCTTGCGTGTGCCGGGGTGTGATTGGTTGTTATGGCTTGAGATTGCGGAGCGCAGTTCGGGCTGTGTGTGTGTGTTGAGGATGGACGCGCTGTCTGCTTGTGGTTGCTCTGTGTCAAATAGTGTTTATGCGTTGCGGCATGGGGATGTTATCTCGATGGCGAAGTTAATTTTTAATTCGGTTGCGTCGAGTCGCCATTAACATCCCGTGGGTTGCCGTGTGCGACGTGTTTATTTTTATGATTTTTTTTTGCTGCAAGGTACGACAGGGTTAACGGTGTGTTGTCTGCCTGCAGTTCTGCTTGCGATTGTGTATAATGTGGGACCTGTGTGGAACTTTGCTGCTTGTAATCGCGATATCCTGACTGCACGTACTGTATAGACTGTCTTTCTGTACGGATACGGAGTGCGGTGCATTGTTCTGACCATTGGGTTCGGGATTGTTATTAGTTGTGCGTACCTGTTCGGAAATTTGTCAATTCGTTGGGGGACCCTACATTTTGGTTGTATGGGTGTTCGTGCACACGAGATTGCATGTGCGTTCATAGGAAATTGCGAGTGTTGAGGGATGAGGGCGTTGTTGGTGGCTCTGCCGTCAAGGGTGATGGGGCCGTAAATTGCCGCCAAGTGGCGTCGCTCTTTCCGTTGATTGCGTGCGACCAGGGGTTGCACTGCGAGTTGGTGTGTATGAGCAATGTGTCTTGGTCAACTATGGGTTAAAAATTTCCCCGATACGACTGCTGTGAGCAGCGGCGATGCGTTGTATCGTTGGGGGTTGTTTAAACGTGACAGGGGATGTGTGTTGTGACCCCCAGCAAGGGACAGCTGGGGTGCACGCACGAGAAAAACTGCCGAATTGGTCGCACGTTGGGCCGCCATTTTGGCTAGCGTGGGAAATCGCGGGGATGCGCTCGGCGCATGGGGCCGCCATTTTGAGCACGCGAGGGCGTGCGTACCGCTGCCATTTTGAGCGCAGGAAACCTCGGTGGGGGCGCTTCGCGTGTGCCGCCGCCATTATAAGGATACACGTCGAGCCGTGGGGATGCGGTTATGGATCTCATCCCTTGACTCTTGTGTGCGTGCATTGCGTGTTGTGCGCAATGCTGGCGTGTTGGCGCCCATCGGGGTAACAGCAGCATAGTGGCCCGTGTCTGACTAAGGGGGAGGAGTACGTGAGATGTCTGTGCTGGTCCTCAAGGGAGGACTGCTGATGGGCAAGATGCAGGAAAATTTTTGTTGTCACGTGTAAATAATATTTTTTTGCTAAAATTTAGATACTGGGGCATCCATCGCGTCGATTTTTGTGTATTTATTGGGTTTCTCCTCACGCCGGGCGGATTACGTTCATCTCCACTACCCTGGGGCCGGGTGGCTTTCGTGTACGACATGCGGATGTACGTTCGTGGTGCTATGCCTCAGGGGGTTGGGTTCTCCTTCTCGTCACAGATCTTCGGTGCCTGCCACGCTGGGTGTCACCGGTTGTGCTAACCGGATGTGGACTTGAAGGGGGAGTGGAGCGCCTGTTCGTCACTCCTACTCTACCAGTTGTTCTCTGAAGTTAGACTTGAGCCAGGCGGATGGACCAGCAACACGGACACGCTCTAAGACACCGCATTCCTGATTTATGCGAGTCTGCCATTCTTGCGTGTCGGTTACCGTTGTTGTGCATTGCCTTCCATTCCTTAATTCTTTCTTGCTTGTTGCACCGAGGACGGGCCGGTGTTCCGTACCGGATCCTAATCCCTTCCCTTTCGTTAATTGTGTTGTCATTGTACTCTCCGTTGTGTCTGGTGATTCCTGATTGTGATGCTGTCGCTCGCATTATTTTATCCTATTGCAGCCGGGACGGCTGGCTTTTTCATCAGGGGTGGGGGTCATGTATTGCGAGCGTAAATGGGGTTGTTGCTGGGCTCTGGCCCAATCACACGGCCCGGGGTATTGGGGGGTGGAGCCTGGTTTGCAGGGCAGTATGGGAAGGCCGGATCTGACGATCCGGAAGGGGAGGAGTCAGGGTCACGTGGGAAAGAAGATATAAGTGGGAGCCCGGAAGAGATCGGGGTCAGTTGTTGGAGTGAAGAAGCGGGACCACGTTGGGTGGCCGCCGCGCCATCAGCCACGTGGCTGATGGGGCTTCGGCACACTGTCGGCCAGCGGTGTGCGGAGCGGGGAGGAGTGGAGCGACTGACGGGAGAGCGCGTGCGGGGCGCGTGCTAGGAGGAGCTGACGGAAGAGCGTGCGCGGCATGCGAGAGGAGCGTGCGCGGCACGCGAGAAGAGACACTGGTCGGAGCTAACGGAGGAGCGTGCGCGGCACGCGAGAGGAGACGCTGGTCCCTTGTCAGGACCAGCGGGGTGTGAGGAAGAGTGGAGGAGCTGAGGAGGAAGCGCGTGCGGGGCGCGCGCGAGACGACGCTGGTCCGCGGAGGAGACCAGTGGGGTACGGAGAAAGAACTTGAGACCAGCAGTGCCTGACGGAGTCTTTTATTACACAAGGACTGAACGCTGATGTACCATTCATGGTGGGACACTGCCTCACCACACTTACTTCACCTGGAATGGAACTTTCTCCAAACAAGTTGAAGGTACCCCAATGGGTTCTCCCTGATCTCCAGTTGTAGCTAATATTTTCATGGAAAACTATGAGCCAGATGCCATCCAGGCATCCACACCAGGCTCTCAAGATGAATGGATATTCAGACTACACAATCCGTAAAGCTATCACCCCAACCGTTGGGAAATAACCATCTGAGGACCCGTTCATAACCATCAAGTTGCCATACATAGTAGGGGTCACTAAAAATATTTCCAAAATCATGAGCAAACACAAGATCCAGGTTCGATTTAACACAGTACATAAAATTCGTGATCTGATCCCATCTGTGAAGGGTGTGATCCCATGCAATACCCCAGCATCTACAAACTAAGTTGTGTCTGTGGCAGGAGTTACATTGGGGAAACTAAGCGACATGTCTCGGACTGTGTTCGTGAACATAAGGCAGATCTGAAACACGGTCGGACCAATACCTCAGCTGTGGCTGATCATTGTTTTAATGCGGTCGGCTCACACAAAATTGATTTCACCTTGATAAAGGTACTTTGCAAGCCCACTGGCTATCAACAAAGATTTGTAAGCGAGGTTTTGTCGCTCAGCTCTGGGCCAATCAGACGGCCCGGCGTATTGGGAGTGGGGCCCAGTAATGTGGGCATATGGGAAGGTCCATCGACCACCTCCGGTCCAGAAGATCAGGGGCGGAGCGTAAGGGCGGAACCGGGGGGGGGCGCTAAGTGAACGGCGTAATCTGGAAGGTTCGGAAAGGGCGTGGTGTAAGTTGGAGACAGGATGACGTGTGAGGGGCAGTTGGCGTAGTCACGGAGTGGGACCACATTGGGTCGTGGGAAGTCTTCTGCACCATCAGCCATGTGGCTGGAGACGACTCCAAGCAATCCGTCAGCCAACGGTGTGCGGGAGCAGGGAGGAGGGCGATTGACGGGAAGGGCGCGCGGGGCGCGCAAGAGGAACAGCCGGTCCACTATCGGGACCAGCAGAGTGTGAGCGGCATAACAAGGAATAAAAGAGGGACGGAGACCAAGCTGTGTGTTGTCAGCATCATTTATTACACATATATATAGACACAGACACAATTTCAACCGAGAATATGGGTACAAACTGATCAATCATTGAAAGAACGTTACCAACCAGTTTAAGTCGTAATTGGCTTTGATGTTCCCATCCCACCAATTTTCGATGTTAGTTGTTCTTTACGCCCATTTCAAACTTGCGCGTTCACAGGATTCAGACCAACACAGCCACTTCGCGCGCCAACTACCCCTCGGTTGCGTGCTTTACGATTTCTATTAACATGCTAATCTCTCATAAACATGCTAATTGTCACATGGCAGCCCTTTGTTTGGTGTAAAACCAACCACCGTCAGGTTGGCTGCCTTAACATTAACATTGGTTGTTGACATTTGGGCTATGCCCATTTCAAACCGTTATACTGTCAATAGTTTGCCTTTCGAAGACGACCGCTTGTGTTGCATATGCTGACGGTCGCCGAACGGTGGGATAGACTTCGTCGATTCAGCCTCTAAGCCAATCGGGTGACAGGGAGTATCTGGGCTAGAGTTCAAGGGCAGAGCCGGAGGGTGCTAGTGGGGTACCATCTAGAAGATTCGTAAGGGGGCGTGGCTAGTAGTGGGGCTTGGTGACGCGGGAGGGGGTGATAAGGGGAAGCCGGAAGGGACTCTGGGTCAGTGTGGGAAGTCTGGAAGCGGGACCACGTCTCGCGCCTCGGGAACGCCATCGGCCACATGGCGGTCCGGAGACGGTCTCCCTGCGCGCCGTCTGCCAGCGGTGCGTGGGAGCGGGAGCGGGAGAGTGAGCGAGTGTGGAGGATACCAACTCACGCCGCGCAACGCGTAGCGATGGAGATAGTGTGGAATAACGCGGAGCTGTCTAGCGGCGATAAATAAATAAATAAATACGACAGTCTATTGTCGTCGAAGTTTTTATTACACCTATCTACGTGACTTTACCGAAAGTGTTCTGCCTCACGGCAGGTGTCTTGCCTCACGGCAGATGTGGGGCGTATGTACACAGGAATTTCCTGTTTTTGATGCCAAGTTTGGTCACGTGACCAGGAAGTTGCGATTTAAGATTCCCGCTCAACCACGCGGGCGTCGGCCATTACACACATAATTCAAGATGGCGGCACACATCGCGTCCCAGTGAAGCCAGCCGCAATTGACCATTGTGGGACTTTAAGAAGCATTGTCTGTAAGTTCGTTTATGTTCTTATAATATTGGCAATGCTGTTATGTTAGAATGACCGGTATAGTGATGTAAATGCCTTTATAATGCTGTTAAAATGTTACGATAACTACGAGGCCTAGTTAACGAAGCCTGCAACTTTCCTTATTGTGAATGTTACTTGTAATTTCATAAGTCGAGTCAAACTTGTACCCAAGAAACTTTATTGCGATCTGGAGAGCAAGGATGACAAAATGTCTCATTCATAGTGCAGGGGCTGCTCGATGTGGAGTGACGTCACGAGCGTTCAGACATTCCTGGGTGATTATAGTAGGTAGAATAGGTTTTTGAGTTAGATCGCGTAGATGTTGTTAAGCCCGCAACCACCCAACAGACTAGTATGGGTTGTCACGTAAACAGAACATGCCAATTCGTTACTAGTACAGCACACCGGTGTGTTGGAGAGCCAAGCCGCAACATTTACAATCAAAGTACGACGTTTTGCCAGTAATTATAAATAGCTTCATCAGGCGATAGCCCGATTTGTGGAGAAGTCCACCTGTTTCGGTCCTGAACGGCATAGACGTGGTGACCACTTGGCTATCCATCACACCGGTGTGCTGTACTAGTGACGAAATCGCAGGTTGTATTTAGACAACCCTTAAAAGTTGGCCGTGTCGGGTTTAACGACAGGTCTATATTTACGAGATCCAAACGAAAACCTCTAATAGTCATCGCTTCCGTACCGCAGCGTGAAAAACCTCGACACGACCGCTACTCAGCACGATGGCACTCACTCCCTGCGCGAGGCAGACTCATTACATCTCGCAGAGGATCGCGCCTTTAAAGCAATTTTTTACGTGGCAAGTGCGAGTTTTTGCGTTGAGTCAATACCAATTTGTTTAACATTTCAACGAAGCTGGTTAGTAAGTAGAGGATCGCCTGTAGAGGGGGCCTCTATACATTGCTAGGAGTCATGAATAGCTCCAGGTGTCTATACGGGGGGTAAGTTTGCGACGAATTTCAGTCGGCTCTTGCTGGGGTTCATTAGTCACGTTGCGCAATGGACGTCCCCCACACGTGGAGGCTCTGCACCGACTGATGCAGCCAGCCGTGCTCGCGCTCAGGCCGTTACACGCGCAGTGTCTGGTCAAGAGCCACAGCGGTATCGCCAATTGCCTCCCCCCACAAGTCAAACGGGAAGATTCCACCCATGCTCCTAGAACACGTGCGTCAATCGTCCACCTTCGCATGAGCAACGTCCATGAACCCCATGGTGTGAAGGCCACCAAGCTCCTCGAACCCAAGGATACTGTGGCATCATGAGACAAAGGACCTCATTGAAAAAGCCTCCAATCCCTCGGTGGATAAAACAGCTCATGGCTTGGCAACCGCTTTGCGGTTCACAAAATAACCTTTCACGTTGGAGGGCGGGGGTGGTGCAACTCACGCAAGTTAAACCACGAACCGGGACGCAGCATCAAGTCAAGATCATCTTTATTGAGCAATTGGGACAAAGGAGCGGGATTAGGGATGCCCAGAGCGTCAGAATTAACGACCGGCTAAAGCGGCTCCAAAAGGGATATTTGGCCCCACGTGCGACCCGGAGGAGGAGCCTCCAACAGCCTCCGGCGTCAGAAAAGCTGCAATGGCGTTACTTGGGCTCCTCCGTGGCCGGCTCCAGCGTCTTGGGCTCCTCCGTGGCCGGCTCCAGCGTCTTGGGCTCCTCCGTGGCCGGCTCCAGCGTCTTGGGCTCCTCCGTGGCCGGCTCCAGCGTCTTGGGCTCCTCCGTGGCCGGCTCCAGCGTCTTGGGCTCCTCCGTGGCCGGCTCCAGCGTCTTGGGCTCCTCCGTGGCCGGCTCCAGCGTCTTGGGCTCCTCCGTGGCCGGCTCCAGCGTCTTGGGCTCCTCCGTGGCCGGCTCCAGCGTCTTGGGCTCCTCCGTGGCCGGCTCCAGCGTCTTGGGCTCCTCCGTGGCCGGCTCCAGCGTCTTGGGCTCCTCCGTGGCCGGCTCCAGCGTCTTGGGCTCCTCCGTGGCCGGCTCCAGCGTCTTGGGCTCCTCCGTGGCCGGCTCCAGCGTCTTGGGCTCCTCCGTGGCCGGCTCCAGCGTCTTGGGCTCCTCCGTGGCCGGCTCCAGCGTCTTGGGCTCCTCCGTGGCCGGCTCCAGCGTCTTGGGCTCCTCCGTGGCCGGCTCCAGCGTCTTGGGCTCCTCCGTGGCCGGCTCCAGCGTCTTGGGCTCCTCCGTGGCCGGCTCCAGCGTCTTGGGCTCCTCCGTGGCCGGCTCCAGCGTCTTGGGCTCCTCCGTGGCCGGCTCCAGCGTCTTGGGCTCCTCCGTGGCCGGCGCCGCGGATGTCGCAGTTTCGTCTCCAGTTAGCAAGTGGGCAGCTTCGTTTTGAACGTGGTGCCGGACCTGGCATAGGGTCAGGGGACAGTACGCGGGTCATCATGAGTCAAGACGCAGCTTCCCACAACACTGCCATTCCCTACTAATTTAGCTGCACTCACCCGTGGCATGTCAGATGCACATTTCGGCCAGTCCTGGCAGAGAGATTCGCTTACACTCATAACAAGATTGTAGTTTTTAACAGACCAAGGCGACCGGCAGATGCACCACAGAATTCCACCGAGCTTTCCGAATCGTTTGTTACACGATGCGTTACTCACAGCCAGGTTCAGTTTCGAGATCTCCCCGGACTGGGCCACCTGCCGCCACGCTCCTGGGTCACCACGAATCGTCGCGGCGTCCACGCAGCCCCTCGTGGTCCCTGGGATCGGGGTGGGAATTGGCGATGGTAAATCAAAGCCCATGGATTCGCGAACTAGTACGACCGCATTCGTTGTTGGTAGGAGAAATGGCACAAAAATGCACGCAAGTAGCCACTGTAGAACAATGGTAATGGAGTCGGCATCGGGGACGGTTGGTGGTGAACAGTAAAAGGGGAGGAAGTAAAATAACCAAAATGGGTCTCTAAAACCATCGTAGCTTCGAGCCCCCTTCGATCCAAATCGATCCCTGGGTGCCTGGCAGCAGCGCGAGTACTCACAGCCTCCCAGCGCCATCAGCACCGCGCCCACCAGCATGAGACTCGCCGATGACTGCATCTTTTCGTAGTGTTGCTAGCGATGAGGCTGGAAAAAGCGAATCTGTGTCCCTCACACCTCCTCGCCACATCTCTGCTTTATACCCAGCGAGGTGCGGGCTTTTGGGGGGGTGATGATTGGAGCCACGTGCCCAATAAACTCGCGGCCAATGAGCGCGAGGAGTGAATGGCGCATTGGGGCGCGCGACCATCCCGGTGCGTGCGTCGTGGTGCTTAATGGCGCGACCAACGAGTCGAGCGCCTCAATGAGTGGCGCGGCAGGCACTTGCTCAGGTGGGGCTCATTCACTCGGCAACGCTGATGGATCAGAAACCATCCCCACCTACACCACCCCCCTACCCATGCCCACCTCCACCAACCACCCATCTCCACCTCCGCCCCACCTCCCCCACCCCCTCCAGAGAGGAAGCGGCGAAGTGACTTCTCGATGGGAATCTCGCATTGGTGGGTGGGGGGGACGGCGTGTGTTGGTGTCGTCATAATCATCATCGGATATTGATCAATCCACTGCTGGTGGAACGTCTCCCAGCCTCGTCGCCTCTCACGATGCATGCAGCTCGCGCCTTACACGGGAGCTGATCTCATTGGACCCTCTGTTTGCTTCTATATCTCAACAGCGTTACGGAGATCGCGTGACGTGAGGGTTCTGCCTTTGTAGTGAGGGTTGTAAGTTGACGCTGAGGAGGGGGGAGGAAGCGCCTCGGCCCCCCATGTGGAGTGACGTCAGCCGCTTATTATTATGAATGGCGGGGGGTGTCCATTTGGAGGACGTTACCTTATAATAATTATTAATGAGGGGGCTGTTCGATGTGGAGTGACGTGACCTGCTCATGATTATTAGTGAGGGTGGGGTGCTCCATGTGGAGTGACGTCACCTGCTCATGATTATTAATGAGGAGGGGGTCCATGAGGAGGACGTAACCTGTTCATGATTATTAATGAGAGGGGCTGGTCGATGTGGAGTGACGTCATGCGCGTTAAGGACAGACATTCCTTGGTGATTTTACTAGGTATAGTTTTTTTTGGGATAGATCGCATAAATATGTCGTTAATCCCGCCACCACCAGACACAGACAACCAGTAAGGGTTGTCACGTAAACAGAACATGCAAATTCGTCACGAGTACAGCACACCGGTGTGTTGGAGAGCCAAGCCACAACAAAGGATTGAATTTCGCAGTCACCCCTAAACACATCCCAGTTGATGACATCATTGCCCAGGTTGACATAGCCCTCAAAGGTTTGGGATACATCATTACAGACGTGGCAAGATCGGAAATCGCTACAATCCTAAAAAACTCTAAGTCACCTATGATAAACATCAGTATTGATGAGCGCTTTGAGCTTTCTTAATAAAAAAAAGAGATGATATCGTCATCCTCTCAGCCGACAAGGGCAATGCCACAGTCATCATGGACAAAACCACATAAAATAACAAAATTCAGGCCCTACTTAATGATGGTAGTTATACTAAAATTAAAAGAGATCCCACGAACAGCCTCGCTACGAAAACCAACAACATCATCACCGATTCGACATTTTTAATCGAACCAACCAAGCGGGTTTCCTTAAAACCCTCTGATGCTCGACCACCCAGATTGTATGGCTTACCAAAGATCCATAAACAGGGTACACCCCTTCATCCTATCATCTCCGCCATTGACTTACCCACCTACAAACTGGCCCGATTTCTGTCTGAGACCTTACAACCATTTACTGGTAAGACCACTTCAGCTGTACTTATCGTTAATTAAGGACATCTCACTATCTCCAGGTGGTTTGCTCGTAGGTAAAGTCACGTAAAATAAAAATAATGAAATGCATAAATAATAAAATAATACATGCAAATAAAAAAATTACCACGACGTTTCGACCACTTTTATTGCGATCGAAACGTCGTGTTTATTCTATTTATTCTACGTGACTTTACCAAAAGAACCAAAGTTCCTGTGCCTGACACCATTGCAGTCATTGAAGATTTGGTCAAACAAGTGTAGTACGAGCATAAATGGGGTTGTTGCTGGACTCTGGCCCAATCACACGGCCCAGGGTATTGGGGGGCGGAGCCTGGTCTGCAGGGCAGTATGGGAAGGCCGGATCTGACAATCCGGAAGGGGAGGAGTCAGGGTCAGGTGGGAAAGAAGATATAAGTGGAAGCCCGGAAGAGATCGTGGTCAGTTGTTGGAGTGAAGAAGCGGGACCACGTTGGGTGGCCGCCGCGCCATCAGCCACTTGGCTGAAGGGGCTTCGGCACACCGTCGGCCAGCGGTGTGCGGAGCAGGGAGGAGTGGAGCGACTGACGGGAGAGCGTGTGCGAGGCGCACGCGAGGAGGAGCTGACGGAAGAGCGTGCACGGCACGCGAGAGGAGCGTGCGCGGCAGGCGAGAGGAGACGCTGGTCGGAGCTAACGGAGGAGCATGCGTGGCACGCGAGAGGAGCATGCGCGGCACGTGATAGGAGACGCTGGTCCCTTGTCAGGACCAGCGGGGTGTGAGGAAGAGTGGAGGAGCTGAGGAGGAAGCGCGTGCGGGGCGCGCGCGAGACGACGCTGGTCCGTGGAGGAGAATAGCGGGGAACGGAGAAAGAACTTGAATTAAAGACCAACGGAGACCAGCAGTGCCTGACGGAGTCTTTTATTACACTGGAGTCAGAAGTGGACTTTTTCAAGGCAAAATAACTTCGAGGAAGATGGCCGAGAACTTGAAAAAGCGTAACCCACTTGTTACATCTTCTGACGACGAAGAGACAGCCACCGGCACACGTCCTCCAGCGACCACGTGGCAGGACGCCGCCATCTTGAACATCGCGGTGGAGAGGCGGCCGTGCGCTGGCATTTCGGAGGCGCCACGTGGTGTGCATCCTGCTGCTAAGCAGCTGTTTTGTGGGAAGGAGCCGCAAGGAGAGGACGCCGACGCTTCACCACCTTCAACGAGAGAGGCCGTAGCCACGGGGGAAGCCGCCGTTGCTGCTGCTGCCTGGGCGGGAGCACCCCGTCCTGGCTCGTGTGCGAGACACCAGAGCAGTCAAGGGAGGACGCCGCGCTCACCGTCCGAGTTCTTCGAGGCATCTCAAGTCACCACCCTGCCGTCCTCTGCTCGCTGCAGCCCCGAGCGAGTCGTGACGATATGCGCACGGCCCTAGCACACACCTCACCCATCTTGCGTGTGCCGGGGTGTGATTGGTTGTTATGGCTTGAGATTGCGGAGCGCAGTTCGGGCTGTGTGTGTGTGTTGAGGATGGACGCGCTGTCTGCTTGTGGTTGCTCTGTGTCAAATAGTGTTTATGCGTTGCGGCATGGGGATGTTATCTCGATGGCGAAGTTAATTTTTAATTCGGTTGCGTCGAGTCGCCATTAACATCCCGTGGGTTGCCGTGTGCGACGTGTTTATTTTTATGATTTTTTTTTGCTGCAAGGTACGACAGGGTTAACGGTGTGTTGTCTGCCTGCAGTTCTGCTTGCGATTGTGTATAATGTGGGACCTGTGTGGAACTTTGCTGCTTGTAATCGCGATATCCTGACTGCACGTACTGTATAGACTGTCTTTCTGTACGGATACGGAGTGCGGTGCATTGTTCTGACCATTGGGTTCGGGATTGTTATTAGTTGTGCGTACCTGTTCGGAAATTTGTCAATTCGTTGGGGGACCCTACATTTTGGTTGTATGGGTGTTCGTGCACACGAGATTGCATGTGCGTTCATAGGAAATTGCGAGTGTTGAGGGATGAGGGCGTTGTTGGTGGCTCTGCCGTCAAGGGTGATGGGGCCGTAAATTGCCGCCAAGTGGCGTCGCTCTTTCCGTTGATTGCGTGCGACCAGGGGTTGCACTGCGAGTTGGTGTGTATGAGCAATGTGTCTTGGTCAACTATGGGTTAAAAATTTCCCCGATACGACTGCTGTGAGCAGCGGCGATGCGTTGTATCGTTGGGGGTTGTTTAAACGTGACAGGGGATGTGTGTTGTGACCCCCAGCAAGGGACAGCTGGGGTGCACGCACGAGAAAAACTGCCGAATTGGTCGCACGTTGGGCCGCCATTTTGGCTAGCGTGGGAAATCGCGGGGATGCGCTCGGCGCATGGGGCCGCCATTTTGAGCACGCGAGGGCGTGCGTACCGCTGCCATTTTGAGCGCAGGAAACCTCGGTGGGGGCGCTTCGCGTGTGCCGCCGCCATTATAAGGATACACGTCGAGCCGTGGGGATGCGGTTATGGATCTCATCCCTTGACTCTTGTGTGCGTGCATTGCGTGTTGTGCGCAATGCTGGCGTGTTGGCGCCCATCGGGGTAACAGCAGCATAGTGGCCCGTGTCTGACTAAGGGGGAGGAGTACGTGAGATGTCTGTGCTGGTCCTCAAGGGAGGACTGCTGATGGGCAAGATGCAGGAAAATTTTTGTTGTCACGTGTAAATAATATTTTTTTGCTAAAATTTAGATACTGGGGCATCCATCGCGTCGATTTTTGTGTATTTATTGGGTTTCTCCTCACGCCGGGCGGATTACGTTCATCTCCACTACCCTGGGGCCGGGTGGCTTTCGTGTACGACATGCGGATGTACGTTCGTGGTGCTATGCCTCAGGGGGTTGGGTTCTCCTTCTCGTCACAGATCTTCGGTGCCTGCCACGCTGGGTGTCACCGGTTGTGCTAACCGGATGTGGACTTGAAGGGGGAGTGGAGCGCCTGTTCGTCACTCCTACTCTACCAGTTGTTCTCTGAAGTTAGACTTGAGCCAGGCGGATGGACCAGCAACACGGACACGCTCTAAGACACCGCATTCCTGATTTATGCGAGTCTGCCATTCTTGCGTGTCGGTTACCGTTGTTGTGCATTGCCTTCCATTCCTTAATTCTTTCTTGCTTGTTGCACCGAGGACGGGCCGGTGTTCCGTACCGGATCCTAATCCCTTCCCTTTCGTTAATTGTGTTGTCATTGTACTCTCCGTTGTGTCTGGTGATTCCTGATTGTGATGCTGTCGCTCGCATTATTTTATCCTATTGCAGCCGGGACGGCTGGCTTTTTCATCAGGGGTGGGGGTCATGTATTGCGAGCGTAAATGGGGTTGTTGCTGGGCTCTGGCCCAATCACACGGCCCGGGGTATTGGGGGGTGGAGCCTGGTTTGCAGGGCAGTATGGGAAGGCCGGATCTGACGATCCGGAAGGGGAGGAGTCAGGGTCACGTGGGAAAGAAGATATAAGTGGGAGCCCGGAAGAGATCGGGGTCAGTTGTTGGAGTGAAGAAGCGGGACCACATTGGGTGGCCGCCGCGCCATCAGCCACGTGGCTGATGGGGCTTCGGCACACTGTCGGCCAGCGGTGTGCGGAGCGGGGAGGAGTGGAGCGACTGACGGGAGAGCGCGTGCGGGGCGCGTGCTAGGAGGAGCTGACGGAAGAGCGTGCGCGGCATGCGAGAGGAGCGTGCGCGGCACGCGAGAAGAGACACTGGTCGGAGCTAACGGAGGAGCGTGCGCGGCACGCGAGAGGAGACGCTGGTCCCTTGTCAGGACCAGCGGGGTGTGAGGAAGAGTGGAGGAGCTGAGGAGGAAGCGCGTGCGGGGCGCGCGCGAGACGACGCTGGTCCGCGGAGGAGACCAGTGGGGTACGGAGAAAGAACTTGAGACCAGCAGTGCCTGACGGAGTCTTTTATTACACAAGGACTGAACGCTGATGTACCATTCATGGTGGGACACTGCCTCACCACACTTACTTCACCTGGAATGGAACTTTCTCCAAACAAGTTGAAGGTACCCCAATGGGTTCTCCCTGATCTCCAGTTGTAGCTAATATTTTCATGGAAAACTATGAGCCAGATGCCATCCAGGCATCCACACCAGGCTCTCACGATGAATGGATATTCAGACTACACAATCCGTAAAGCTATCACCCCAACCGTTGGGAAATAACCATCTGAGGACCCGTTCATAACCATCAAGTTGCCATACATAGTAGGGGTCACTAAAAATATTTCCAAAATCATGAGCAAACACAAGATCCAGGTTCGATTTAACACAGTACATAAAATTCGTGATCTGATCCCATCTGTGAAGGGTGTGATCCCATGCAATACCCCAGCATCTACAAACTAAGTTGTGTCTGTGGCAGGAGTTACATTGGGGAAACTAAGCGACATGTCTCGGACTGTGTTCGTGAACATAAGGCAGATCTGAAACACGGTCGGACCAATACCTCAGCTGTGGCTGATCATTGTTTTAATGCGGTCGGCTCACACAAAATTGATTTCACCTTGATAAAGGTACTTTGCAAGCCCACTGGCTATCAACAAAGATTTGTAAGCGAGGTTTTGTCGCTCAGCTCTGGGCCAATCAGACGGCCCGGCGTATTGGGAGTGGGGCCCAGTAATGTGGGCATATGGGAAGGTCCATCGACCACCTCCGGTCCAGAAGATCAGGGGCGGAGCGTAAGGGCGGAACCGGGGGGGGGCGCTAAGTGAACGGCGTAATCTGGAAGGTTCGGAAAGGGCGTGGTGTAAGTTGGAGACAGGATGACGTGTGAGGGGCAGTTGGCGTAGTCACGGAGTGGGACCACATTGGGTCGTGGGAGGTCTTCTGCACCATCAGCCATGTGGCTGGAGACGACTCCAAGCAATCCGTCAGCCAACGGTGTGCGGGAGCAGGGAGGAGGGCGATTGACGGGAAGGGCGCGCGGGGCGCGCAAGAGGAACAGCCGGTCCACTATCGGGACCAGCAGAGTGTGAGCGGCATAACAAGGAATAAAAGAGGGACGGAGACCAAGCTGTGTGTTGTCAGCATCATTTATTACACATATATATAGACACAGACACAATTTCAACCGAGAATATGGGTACAAACTGATCAATCATTGAAAGAACGTTACCAACCAGTTTAAGTCGTAATTGGCTTTGATGTTCCCATCCCACCAATTTCCGATGTTAGTTGTTCTTTACGCCCATTTCAAACTTGCGCGTTCACATGTTTCAGACCAACACAGCCACTTCGCGCGCCAACTACCCCTCGGTTGCGTGCTTTACGATTTCTATTAACATGCTAATCTCTCATAAACATGCTAATTCTTAATTTAGGAGCTTTCGTGACTGCAGGAATTATTCTTTGGTTCTTTTCTGTTAAGTCACGTCTAAAAATAAAATAATAAATTAAAATAACATATTACGACGTTTCGATTGCAACACAAGCAATCATCATCAGGTATAAAAGAAATGGCAACAAAAATCTAACTAGAAAACTATAGACAGACATACAAGCAGACAGACATCACAACGGCACACAGAGAGAGGACACAAATCGGCACAAAGAGAGGGGTCGTTTCTGTGACGGTCCCTTAAATATAGAGAGGGGGGGCGGGGACGGAGAGAGGGAGGGGGCAGAGAGAATTAGCATATCAATGAGTGTACGGCAACGTACTGCTGTTGCAAGTAAGATGACAATGTGGAACGGGCACGCAAAATTGAAAACGGGCACGCAAAATTGAAAATTAGGAGACAGGCACACGAAAATTAAATAACCTAGCAAAATATCGAAATGTGATGTAATACAACACAGAGAGTCGGTTAACACACAATTAACGCATAGCCTGGTTGATTACGTGTTTCAAAATTTGCTAAGTTAGAATTTTAAGTGTGAAAATTCCAAAGAGAGGACACAGGTAGAGAGAACAAATAGCCAGAAAGAAAAAGGATAAGCTTAAAACTTCCCCGTAGAAGTGGTTCAATCTTAATTTAGGAGCTTTCGTGACTGCAGGAATTATTCTTTGGTTCTTTTCGGTTAAGTCACGTCTAAAAATAAAATAATAAATTAAAATAACATATTACGACGTTTCGATTGCAACACAAGCAATCATCATCAGGTATAAAAGAAATAGCAACAAAAATCTAACTAGAAAACTATAGACAGACATACAAGCAGACAGACATCACAACGGCACACAGAGAGAGGACACAAATCGGCACAAAGAGAGGGGTCGTTTCTGTGACGGTCCCTTAAATATAGAGAGGGGGGGGGGGGCGGGGACGGAGAGAGGGAGGGGGCAGAGAGAATTAGCATATCAATGAGTGTACGGCAACGTACTGCTGTTGCAAGTAAGATGACAATGTGGAACGGGCACGCAAAATTGAAAACGGGCACGCAAAATAGAAAATTAGGAGACAGGCACACGAAAATTAAATAACCTAGCAAAATATCGAAATGTGATGTAATACAACACAGAGAGTCGGTTAACACACAATTAACGCATAGCCTGGTTGATTACGTGTTTCAAAATTTGCTAAGTTAGAATTTTAAGTGTGAAAATTCCAAAGAGAGGACACAGGTAGAGAGAACAAATAGCCAGAAAGAAAAAGGATAAGCTTAAAACTTCCCCGTAGAAGTGGTTCAATCTTAATTTTGGAGCTTTCGTGACTGCAGGAATTATTCTTTGGTTCTTTTCGGTTAAGTCACGTCTAAAAATAAAATAATAAATTAAAATAACATATTACGACGTTTCGATTGCAACACAAGCAATCATCATCAGGTATAAAAGAAATAGCAACAAAAATCTAACTAGAAAACTATAGACAGACATACAAGCAGACAGACATCACAACGGCACACAGAGAGAGGACACAAATCGGCACAAAGAGAGGGGTCGTTTCTGTGACGGTCCCTTAAATATAGAGAGGGGGGGGCGGGGACGGAGAGAGGGAGGGGGCAGAGAGAATTAGCATATCAATGAGTGTACGGCAACGTACTGCTGTTGCAAGTAAGATGACAATGTGGAACGGGCAGGCAAAATTAAAAACGGGCACGCAAAATTGAGAATTAGGAGACAGGCACACGAAAATTAAATAACCTAGCAAAATATCGAAATGTGATGTAATACAACACAGAGAGTCGGTTAACACACAATTAACGCATAGCCTGGCTGATTACGTGTTTCAACATGCTAATTGTCACATGGCAGCCACCGTCAGGTTGGCTGCCTTAACATTAACATTGGTTGCTGACATTTGGGCTATGCCCATTTCAAACCGTTATACTGTCAATAGTTTGCCTTTCGAAGACGACCGCTTGTGTTGCATATGCTGACGGTCGCCGAACGGTGGGATAGACTTCGTCGATTCAGCCTCTAAGCCAATCGGGTGACAGGGAGTATCTGGGCTAGAGTTCAAGGGCAGAGCCGGAGGGTGCTAGTGGGGTACCATCTAGAAGATTCGTAAGGGGGCGTGGCTAGTAGTGGGGCTTGGTGACGCAGGAGGGGGTGATAAGGGGAAGCTGGAAGGGACTCTGGGTCAGTGTGGGAAGTCTGGAAGTGGGACCACGTCTCGCGCCTCCGGGACGCCATCGGCCACGTGGCGGTCCGGAGACGGTCTCCCTGCGCGCCGTCTGCCAGCGGTGCGTGGGAGCGGGAGCGGGAGAGTGAGCGAGTGCGGAGGATACCAACTCACGCCGCGCAACGCGTAGCGATGGAGATAGTGTGGAATAACGCGGAGCTGTCTAGCGGCGATAAATAAATAAATAAGCAAATAAATAAATAAATACGACAGTCTATTGTCGTCGAAGTTTTTATTACACCTATCTACGTGACTTTACCGAAAGTGTTCTGCCTCACGGCAGGTGTCTTGCCTCACGGCAGATGTGGGGCGTATGTACACAGGAATTTCCTGTTTTTGATGCTAAGTTTGGTCACGTGACCAGGAAGTTGCGATTTAAGATTCCCGCTCAACCACGCGGGCGTCGGCCATTACACACATAATTCAAGATGGCGGCACACATCGCGTCCCAGTGAAGCCAGCCGCAATTGTCCATTGTGGGACTTTAAGAAGCATTGTCTGTAAGTTCGTTTATGTTCTTATAATATTGGCAATGCTGTTATGTTAGAATGACCGGTATAGTGATGTAAATGCCTTTATAATGCTGTTAAAATGTTACGATAACTACGAGGCCTAGTTAACGAAGCCTGCAACTTTCCTTATTGTGAATGTTACTTGTAATTTCATAAGTCGAGTCAAACTTGTACCCAAGAAACTTTATTGCGATCTGGAGAGCAAGGATGACAAAATGTCTCATTCATAGTGCAGGGGCTGCTCGATGTGGAGTGACGTCACGAGCGTTCAGACATTCCTGGGTGATTATAGTAGGTAGAATAGGTTTTTGAGTTAGATCGCGTAGATGTTGTTAAGCCCGCAACCACCCAACAGACTAGTATGGGTTGTCACGTAAACAGAACATGCCAATTCGTTACTAGTACAGCACACCGGTGTGTTGGAGAGCCAAGCCGCAACATTTACAATCAAAGTACGACGTTTCGCCAGTAATTAGCAATAGCTTCATCAGGCGATAGCCCGATTTGTGGAGAAGTCCACCTGTTTCGGTCCTGAACGGCATAGACGTGGTGACCACTTGGCTATCCATCACACCGGTGTGCTGTACTAGTGACGAAATCGCAGGTTGTATTTAGACAACCCTTAAAAGTTGGCCGTATCGGGTTTAACGACAGGTCTATATTTACGAGATCCAAACGAAAACCTCTTATAGTCAGCTTCCGTACCGCAGCGTGAAAAACCTCGACACGACCGCTACTCAGCACGATGGCACGCACTCCCTGCGCGAGGCAGACTCATTACATCTCGCAGAGGATCGCGCCTTTAAAGCATTTTTTTACGTGGCAAGTGCGAGTTTTTGCGTTGAGTCAATACCAATTTGTTTAACATTTCAACGAAGCTGGTTAGTAAGTAGAGGATCGCCTGTAGAGTGGGCCTCTATACATTGCTAGGAGTCATGAATAGCTCCAGGTGTCTATACGGGGGGTAAGTTTGCGACGAATTTCAGTCGGCTCTTGCTGGGGTTCATTAGTCACGTTGCGCAATGGACGTCCCCCACACGTGGAGGCTCTGCACCGACTGATGCAGCCAGCAGTGCTCGCGCTCAGGCCGTTACACGCGCAGTGTCTGGTCAAGAGCCACAGCGGTATCGCCAATTGCCTCCCCCCACAAGTCAAACGGGAAGATTCCACCCATGCTCCTAGAGCACGTGCGTCAATCGTCCACCTTCGCATGAGCAACGTCCATGAACCCCATGGTGTGAAGGCCACCAAGCTCCTCGAACCCAAGGATACTGTGGCATCATGAGACAAAGGACCTCATTGAAAAAGCCTCCAATCCCTCAGTGGATAAAACAGCTCATGGCTTGGCAACCGCTTTGCGGTTCACAAAATAACCTTTCACGTTGGAGGGCGGTGCAACTCACGCAAGTTAAACCACGAATCGGGACGCAGCATCAAGTCAAGATCATCTTTATTGAGCAATTGGGACAAAGGAGCGGGATTAGGGATGCCCAGAGCGTCAGAATTAACGACCGGCTAAAGCGGCTCCAAAAGGGATATTTGGCCCCACGTGCGACCCGGAGGAGGAGCCTCCAACAGCCTCCGGCGTCAGAAAAGCTGCAATGGCGTTACTTGGGCTCCTCCGTGGCCGGCTCCAGCGTCTTGGGCTCCTCCGTGGCCGGCTCCAGCGTCTTGGGCTCCTCCGTGGCCGGCTCCAGCGTCTTGGGCTCCTCCGTGGCCGGCTCCAGCGTCTTGGGCTCCTCCGTGGCCGGCTCCAGCGTCTTGGGCTCCTCCGTGGCCGGCTCCAGCGTCTTGGGCTCCTCCGTGGCCGGCTCCAGCGTCTTGGGCTCCTCCGTGGCCGGCTCCAGCGTCTTGGGCTCCTCCGTGGCCGGCTCCAGCGTCTTGGGCTCCTCCGTGGCCGGCTCCAGCGTCTTGGGCTCCTCCGTGGCCGGCTCCAGCGTCTTGGGCTCCTCCGTGGCCGGCTCCAGCGTCTTGGGCTCCTCCGTGGCCGGCTCCAGCGTCTTGGGCTCCTCCGTGGCCGGCTCCAGCGTCTTGGGCTCCTCCGTGGCCGGCTCCAGCGTCTTGGGCTCCTCCGTGGCCGGCTCCAGCGTCTTGGGCTCCTCCGTGGCCGGCTCCAGCGTCTTGGGCTCCTCCGTGGCCGGCTCCAGCGTCTTGGGCTCCTCCGTGGCCGGCTCCAGCGTCTTGGGCTCCTCCGTGGCCGGCTCCAGCGTCTTGGGCTCCTCCGTGGCCGGCTCCAGCGTCTTGGGCTCCTCCGTGGCCGGCTCCAGCGTCTTGGGCTCCTCCGTGGCCGGCGCCGCGGATGTCGCAGTTTCGTCTCCAGTTAGCAAGTGGGCAGCTTCGTTTTGAACGTGGTGCCGGACCTGGCATAGGGTCAGGGGACAGTACGCGGGTCATCATGAGTCAAGACGCAGCTTCCCACAACACTGCCATTCCCTACTAATTTAGCTGCACTCACCCGTGGCATGTCAGATGCACATTTCGGCCAGTCCTGGCAGAGAGATTCGCTTACACTCATAACAAGATTGTAGTTTTTAACAGACCAAGGCGACCGGCAGACGCACCACAGAATTCCACCGAGCTTTCCGAATCGTTTGTCACACGATGCGTTACTCACAGCCAGGTTCAGTTTCGAGATCTCCCCGGACTGGGCCACCTGCCGCCACGCTCCTGGGTCACCACGAATCGTCGCGGCGTCCACGCAGCCCCTCGTGGTCCCTGGGATCGGGGTGGGAATTGGCGATGGTAAATCAAAGCCCATGGATTCGCGAACTAGTACGACCGCATTCGTTGTTGGTAGGAGAAATGGCACAAAAATGCACGCAAGTAGCCACTGTAGAAAAATGGTAATGGAGTCGGCATCGGGGACGGTTGGTGGTGAACAGTAAAAGGGGAGGAAGTAAAATAACCAAAATGGGTCTCTAAAACCATCGTAGCTTCGAGCCCCCTTCGATCCAAATCGATCCCTGGGTGCCTGGCAGCAGCGCGAGTACTCACAGCCTCCCAGCGCCATCAGCACCGCGCCCACCAGCATGAGACTCGCCGATGACTGCATCTTTTCGTAGTGTTGCTAGCGATGAGGCTGGAAAAAGCGAATCTGTGTCCCTCACACCTCCTCGCCACATCTCTGCTTTATACCCAGCGAGGTGCGGGCTTTTGGTGGGGCGGGGGTGATGATTGGAGCCACGTGCCCAATAAACTCGCGGCCAATGAGCGCGAGGAGTCAATGGCGCATTGGGGCGCGCGACCATCCCGGTGCGTGCGTCGTGGTGCTTAATGGCGCGACCAACGAGTCGAGCGCCTCAATGAGTGGCGCGGCAGGCACTTGCTCAGGTGGGGCTCATTCACTCGGCAACGCTGATGGATCAGAAACCATCCCCACCTACACCACCCCCCTACCCATGCCCACCTCCACCAACCACCCATCTCCACCTCCGCCCCACCTCCCCCACCCCCTCCAGAGAGGAAGCGGCGAAGTGACTTCTCGATGGGAATCTCGCATTGGTGGGTGGGGGGGACGGCGTGTGTTGGTGTCGTCATAATCATCATCAGATATTGATCAATCCACTGCTGGTGGAACGTCTCCCAGCCTCGTCGCCTCTCACGATGCATGCAGCTCGCGCCTTACACGGGAGCTGATCTCATTGGACCCTCTGTTTGCTTCTATATCTCAACAGCGTTACGGAGATCGCGTGACGTGAGGGTTCTGCCTTTGTAGTGAGGGTTGTAAGTTGACGCTGAGGAGGGGGGAGGAAGCGCCTCGGCCCCCCATGTGGAGTGACGTCAGCCGTTTATTATTATGAATGGCGGGGGGTGTCCATTTGGAGGACGTTACCTTATAATGATTATTAATGAGGGGGCTGTTCGATGTGGAGTGACGTGACCTGCTCATGATTATTAGTGAGGGGGGGGGGGTGCTCCATGTGGAGTGACGTCACCTGCTCATGATTATTAATGAGGAGGGGGTCCATGAGGAGGACGTAACCTGTTAATGATTATTAATGAGGGGGCTGTTCGATGTGGAGTGACGTGACCTGCTCATGATTATTAGTCAGGGGGGGATGCTCCATGTGGAGTGACGTCACCTGCTCATGATTATTAATGAGGAGGGGGTCCATGAGGAGGACGTAACCTGTTAATGATTATTAATGAGAGGGGCTGGTCGATGTGGAGTGACGTCATGCGCGTTAAGGACAGACATTCCTTGGTGATTTTACTAGGTATAGTTTTTTTGGGTTAGATCGCATAAATATGTCGTTAATCCCGCCACCACCAGACACAGACAACCAGTAAGGGTTGTCACGTAAACAGAACATGCAAATTCGTCACGAGTACAGCACACCGGTGTGTTGGAGAGCCAAGCCACAACAAAGGATTGAATTTCGCAGTCACCCCTAAACACATCCCAGTTGATGACATCATTGCCCAGGTTTACATAGCCCTCAAAGGTTTGGGATACATCATTACAGACGTGGCAAGATCGGAAATCGCTACAATCCTAAAAAACTCTAAGTCACCTATGATAAACATCAGTATGGATGAGCGCTTTGAGCTTTCTTAATAAAAAAAAGAGATGATATCGTCATCCTCTCAGCCGACAAGGGCAATGCCACAGTCATCATGGACAAAACCACATAAAATAACAAAATTCAGGCCCTACTTAATGATGGTAGTTATACTAAAAGTAAAAGAGATCCCACGAACAGCCTCGCTACGAAAACCAACAACATCATCACCGATTCGACATTTTTAATCGAACCAACCAAGCGGGTTTCCTTAAAACCCTCTGATGCTCGACCACCCAGATTGTATGGCTTACCAAAGATCCATAAACAGGGTACACCCCTTCGTCCTATCATCTCCGCCATTGACTCACCCACCTACAAACTGGCCCGATTTATGTCTGAGACCTTACAACCATTTACTGGTAAGACCACTTCAGCTGTACTTATCGTTAATTAAGGACATCTCACTATCTCCAGGTGGTTTGCTCGCAGGTAAAGTCACGTAAAATAAAAATAATAAAATGCATAAATAATAATATAATACATGCAAATAAAAAAATTACCACGACGTTTCGAACACTTTTATTGCGATCGAAACGTCGTGTTTATTCTATTTATTCTATGTGACTTTACCAAAAGAACCAAAGTTCCTGTGCCTGACACCATTGCAGTCATTGAAGATTTGGTCAAACAAGTGTAATACGAGCGTAAATGGGGTTGTTGCTGGACTCTGGCCCAATCACACGGCCCGGGGTATTGGGGGGCGGAGCCTGGTCTGCAGGGCAGTATGGGAAGGCCGGATCTGACGATCCGGAAGGGGAGGAGTCAGGGTCAGGTGGGAAAGAAGATATAAGTGGAAGCCCGGAAGAGATCGTGGTCAGTTGTTGGAGTGAAGAAGCGGGACCACGTTGGGTGGCCGCCGCGCCATCAGCCACTTGGCTGAAGGGGCTTCGGCACACCGTCGGCCAGCGGTGTGCGGAGCGGGGAGGAGTGGAGCGACTGACGGGAGAGCGTGTGCGGGGCGCACGCGAGGAGGAGCTGACGGAAGAGCGTGCACGGCACGCGAGAGGAGCGTGCGCAGCACGCGAGAGGAGACGCTGGTCGGAGCTAACGGAGGAGCATGCGTGGCACGCGAGAGGAGCGTGCGCGGCACGTGATAGGAGACGCTGGTCCCTTGTCAGGACCAGCGGGGTGTGAGGAAGAGTGGAGGAGCTGAGGAGGAAGCGTGTGCGGGGCGCGCGCGAGACGACGCTGGTCCGTGGAGGAGACTAGCGGGGAACGGAGAAAGAACTTGAATTAAAGACCAACGGAGACCAGCAGTGCCTGACGGAGTCTTTTATTACACTGGAGTCAGAAGTGGACTTTTTCAAGGCAAAATAACTTCGAGGAAGATGGCCGAGAACTTGAAAAAGCGTAACCCACTTGTCACATCTTCTGACGACGAAGAGACAGCCACCGGCACACGTCCTCCAGCGACCACGTGGCAGGACGCCGCCATCTTGAACATCGCGGTGGAGAGGCGGCCGTGCGCTGGCATTTCGGAGGCGCCACGTGGTGTGCATCCTGCTGCTAAGCAGCTGTTTTGCGGGAAGGAGCCGCAAGGAGAGGACGCCGACGCTGCTTCACCACCTTCAACGAGAGAGGCCGTAGCCACGGGGGAAGCCGCCGTTGCTGCTGCTGCCTGGGCGGGAGCACCCCCGTCCTGGCTCGTGTGCGAGACACCAGAGCAGTCAAGGGAGGACGCCGCCCTCACCGTCCGATTTCTTCGAGGCGTATCAAGTCACCACCCTGCCGTCCTCTGCTCGCTGCAGCCCCGGGCGAGTCGTGACGATATGCACATGGCCCTAGCACACACCTCACCCATCTTGCGTGTGCCGGGGTGCGATTGGTTGTTATGGCTTGAGATCGCGGAGCGCAGTTCGGGCTGTGTGTGTGTGTTGAGGATGGACGCGCTGTCTGCTTGTGGTTGCTCTGTGTCAAATAGTGTTTATGCGTTGCGGCATGGGGATGTTATCTCGATGGCGAAGTTAATTTTTTATTCGGTTGCGTCGAGTCGCCATTTACATCCCGTGGGTTGCCGTGTGCGACGTGTTTATTTTTATGATTTTTTTTTGCTGCAAGGTACGACAGGGTTAACGATGTGTTGTCTGCCTGCAGTTCTGCTTGCGATTGTGAATAATGTGGGACCTGTGTGGAACTTTGCTGCTTGTAATCGCGATATCCTGACTGCACGTACTGTATAGACTGTCTTTCTGTACGGATACGGAGTGCGGTGCATTGTTCTGACCATTGGGTTCGGGATTGTTTTTAGTTGTGCGTACCTGTTCGGAAATTTGTCAATTCGTTGGGGGACCCTACATTTTGGTTGTATGGGTGTTCGTGCACGCGAGATTGCATGTGTGTTCATAGGAAATTGCGAGTGTTGAGGGATGAGGGCGTTGTTGGTGGCTCTGCCGTCAAGGGTGATGGGGCCGTAAATTTCCGCCAAGTGGCGTCGCTCTTTCCGTTGATTGCGTGCGACCAGGGGTTGCATTGCGAGTTGGTGTGTATGAGCAATGTGTCTTGGTCAACTATGGGTTAAAAATTTCCCCGATACAACTGCTGTGAGCAGCGGCGATGCGTTGTATCGTTGGGGGTTGTTTAAACGTGACAGGGGATGTGTGTTGTGACCCCCAGCAAGGGGCAGCTGGGGTGCACGCACGAGAAAAACTGCCGAATTGGTCGCACGTTGGGCCGCCATTTTGGCTAGCGTGGGAAATCGCGGGGATGCGCTCGGCGCATGGGGCCGCTATTTTGAGCACGCGAGGGCGTGCGTACCGCCGCCATTTTGAACGCAGGAAACCTCGGTGGGGGCGCTTCGCGTGTGCCGCTGCCATTATAAGGATACACGTCGAGCCGTGGGGATGCGGTTATGGATCTCATTCCTTGACTCTTGTGTGCGTGCATTGCGTGTTGTGCGCAATGCTGGCGTGTTGGCGCCCATCGGGGTAACCAGGCGGATGGACCAGCAACACGGACACGCTCTAAGACACCACATTCCTGATTTATGCGAGTCTGCCGTTCTTGCATGTAGGTTACCGTTGTTGTGCATTGCCTTCCATTCCTTAATTCTTTCTTGCTTGTTGCACCGAGGACGGGCCGGTGTTCCGTACCGGATCCTAATCCCTTCCCTTTCGTTAATTGTGTTGTCATTGTACTCTCCGTTGTGTCTGGTGATTCCGGATTGTGATGCTGTCGCTCGCATTATTTTATCCTATTGCAGCCGGGACGGCTGGCTTTTTCATCAGGGGGGTGGTCATGTATTGCGAGCGTAAATGGGGTTGTTGCTCGGCTCTGGCCCAATCACACGGCCCGGGGTATTGGGGGGTGGAGCCTGGTCTGCAGGGCAGTATGGGAAGGCCGGATCTGACGATCCGGAAGGGGAGGAGTCAGGGTCACGTGGGAAAGAAGATATAAGTGGGAGCCCGGAAGAGATCGGGGTCAGTTGTTGGAGTGAAGAAGCGGGACCACGTTGGGTGGCCGCCGCGCCATCAGCCACGTGGCTGATGGGGCTTCGGCACACTGTCGGCCAGCGGTGTGCAGAGCGGGGAGGAGTGGAGCGACTGACAGGAGAGCGCGTGCGGGGGCGCGTGCGAGGAGGAGCTGACGGAAGAGCGTGCGCGGCATGCGAGAGGAGCGTGCGCGGCACGCGAGAGGAGACACTGATCGGAGCTAACGGAGGAGCGTGCGCGGCACGCGAGAGGAGACGCTGGTCCCTTGTCAGGACCAGCGGGGTGTGAGGAAGAGTGGAGGAGCTGAGGAGGAAGCGTGTGCAGGGCGCGCGCGAGACGACGCTGGTCCGCGGATGAGACCAGTGGGGTACGGAGAAAGAACTTGAGACCAGCAGTGCCTGACGGAGTCTTTTATTACACAAGGACTGAATGCTGATGTACCGATCATGATGGAACACTGCCTCACCAACACTTACTTCACCTGGAATGGAACTTTCTCCAAATAAGTTGAAGGTACCCCAATGGGTTCTCCCTGATCTCCAGTTGTAGCTAATATTTTCATGGAAAACTATGAGCCAGATGCCATCCAGGCATCCACACCAGACTCTCAAGATGAATGGATATTCAGACTACACAATCCGTAAAGCTATCACCCCAACCGTTGGGAAATAACCATCTGAGGACCCAATCAAAACCATCAACTTGCCATACATAGTAGGGGTCACTAAAAATATTTCCAAAATCATGAGCAAACACAAGATCCAGGTTCGATTTAACACAGTACATAAAATTCGTGATCTGATCCCATCTGTGAAGGGTGTGATCCCATGCAATATCCCAGCATCTACAAACTAAGTTGTGTCTGTGGCAGGAGTTACATTGGGGAAACTAAGCGACATGTCTCGGACTGTGTTCGTGAACATAAGGCAGATCTGAAACACGGTTATTGCTCCCTTGAAAACTTCAATGATGACAAGCAAAATCAACAAAGGCCCTGAGTATCGGCGTCCTTTAAATAGGACAGGGGTGCTAAGAATCTCCGAGCTTGTGTCAAAGAACCCTTTCAAAGTAGCAACTTGGAACGTTAGAAGTTTACTTCAAGCAGGGAAACTAGCCAATGTCATACAAGAAATGGATCGACTTAAAATCAACATAATCGGTCTAAGCGAAACTAAATGGCCTGGAACAAAAAAGTTTATATCGAGCGAACACCACATCTTCTGCTCCGGAGGAGAAGAAAACACCAAACAAACATACGGTGTCGCCTTTATAGTACACAAGAAATTAGCGAATAAAGTCAACAACTTTACCCCAGTATCAGAACGAATAGCACTACTACAATTAGCAGGCAACAAAGTCAACGTGAACATTCTACAGGTTTATGCTCCAACAGCAGATAAACAAGATCATGAAATCGAATCGTTCTATGAGCAACTAACCAACACGCTGAAGCCGCTGAAGAAGCAAGACATCACTATAATCCTCGGCGATTTCAATGCCAAGGTTGGCCACGGTCGAATGCAGAACATTGTCGGAGAACACGGACTAGGAACAAGGAATGAACGAGGCGACAGACTGGTTCAATTCTGCCAAGAAGAACGTTTCAGTATTGCTAACACGTGGTTCCAATTACCACCTCGACGACTGTACACGTGGACCTCGCCGCAAGACTCCGACAACAACATCGTCAGGAACCAAATCGATTATATCCTAATTAACATCAGGTTTAAGTCCAGTGTGATTACAGCAAAAACCTACCCTGGAGCCGATATATCGTCAGATCATAACCCAGTAACAGCTACAATAAGACTCAAATTGCGATCAATACAATGTACAAAGACGAGACGAGCAGACCTGGAGAAACTGAAGAACAGCGCCGATAAAAGACAAGTACAGCAACATCTCAACGATAGCATCCGCTCAATAACAACAGAAACAGCAGATGTTCAGGAGTACTGGCGCTCGTTCAAACAATGCATCACAGAAACAACAGAAGTCATGCTGGGACATCAGCCACCGAAAAAGAAACAACGATGGATGACACATTGTATTCTCGATCTAATGAGCCAACGAAGAATGTACAAAAACAACAACTTGGAGAAGTACAAACAAATGCAACAGAAGATCAGAGAAGCAATCCGACAGGCAAAAGAAAAGTGGATGGAAGAACAATGCGCCGAGATTGAAGAACTAATTAAAAAACATGACAATTTTACTCTGCACAAGAAGCTCAAAGAAGCTGGTAACATCTACAGACCAGCCCCAACAGCTACCTTGTATGCGGACAACAACCAACCAATCCTAAATAAACAAGAAAAAATGGACACCTGGACAAACTATATACACAAGCTCTATGGCGCCATGAGAACACCTGCAGAAAAAGACCAACAGATGTCGAAAGACGCTCTACACATTTTAACATCAGAAGTAGAACATGCAATCAAAACAGCTAAGTCAGGCAAAGCGTGCGGGCCCGACACAATCCATGTAGAATTGCTCAAACTATTAGACAGTAACAACATACGACAACTGACTAATTGGTACAATCAAATATACAATGGCAATCAAATTCCATCCGACTGGCTACAATCCATCTTTGTGGCCATACCAAAGAAAGCAACAAGCCGGAAATGCGAGGACTACAGACTGATAAGCTTGATGAGCCACGTGCTGAAAGTCTTCCTGAAGGTGATCCAACAGCGCATACGCTCCACATGCGAAAATGCATTGAAGAACACACAGTTTGGCTTCTGCAAAGGACTAGGCACAAGAGAAGCAATCTTCTGTCTACAGATACTACTACAGCGATGCTACGAACATCAGAAAGAAGTGTACATCTGCTTCATAGATTACGAGAAAGCCTTTGACTCAGTAGACCACGACCGACTAGCAGCTCTATTAAAACAACTGGGACTAGATAAAAAAGACATCAACTTCATCATTGCTCTTTATTGGAAGCAAACAGCCCAACTCCGATATGACAACGAATTGACAGACCCAACACCAATACAAAAAGGTGTACGACAAGGCTGCCCACTTTCACCCAGTCTTTTCAACATCTACTCGGAGCAGATTTTTGATCGAACACTAGCAGATAAAAACATTGGTATTAAAGTCAATGGACAATACATCAACAACATCAGGTATGCCGACGACACTGCACTGCTGGCCGATTCGGAACAAGACCTACAACAAATCTTGGACGAGGTTGCCACAGAGAGTCAAATATGGGGCTTACGAATTAATAAAAAGAAAACAAAGGTTATGAAGGTCAGCCGAACTACAAGCGAAATAACAATCAAGCTTGGTAGCGAAAAATTGGAACAAGTACACCGATTTAAATACCTTGGTGTAATCATTGACGATCAGTTGAACCATGAAGTCGAAATCAAGAGCAGAATTGAACAAGCAAGGCAAGCATTTATTAAATGGAAAACACTCCTTGCAGACCGCAACTTGAGTACATCACGGAAACTGCGCACACTGAAATGCTACATCTGGTCAATTTTGCTGTACGGAGTTGAGACGTGGACACTGACAATAACAGCAACAAAAAGGCTCGAAGCTTTCGAGATGTGGCTGTATCGAAGAATGCTGAAAATCCCATGGACAGCCAAAACCACCAATACACAAGTTCTGCAAGATATGGGCACTGACAGGCAACTGCTGAAGACCATCATTAGCAGGAAGTGTTACTACCTAGGCCACATTGCCCGAAACGATCACAAATACCAGCTATTAAAGCTAATCCTGGAAGGAAAAATCGAAGGGAAAAAACGACCAGGACGGCCAAAAACGACATGGCTCAGTAACATCAAAACATGGCTACAATTAACAACAGCACAAACTCTACACGCCGTGCTAGACCGGGACCAATATCATCGTGAAGTCGCACACGCCGTTAGGCAGCACTAAAGAAGAAGAAGAAACACGGTTGGACCAATACCTCAGCTGTGGCTGATCATTGTTTTAATGCGGTGGGCTCACACAAAATTGATTTCACCTTGATAAAGGTACTTTGCAAGCCCACTGGCTATCAACAAAGATTTGTAAGCGAGGTTTTGTCGCTCAGCTCTGGGCCAATCAGACGGCCCGGCGTATTGGGAGTGGGGCCCAGTAATGTGGGCATATGGGAAGGTCCATCGACCACCTCCGGTCCAGAAGATCAGGGGCGGAGCGTAAGGGCGGAACAGGGGGGGGGGGGCGCTAAGTGAACGGCGTAATCTGGAAGGTTCGGAAAGGGCGTGGTGGAAGTTGGAGACAGGATGACGTGTGAGGGGAATATAAGGGGGATCCGTAAGAGGCTCGGGGCAGTTGGCGTAGTCACGGAGTGGGACCACATTGGGTCGTGGGAGGTCTTCTGCACCATCAGCCATGTGGCTGGAGACGACTCCAAGCAATCCGTCAGCCAACGGTATGCGGGAGCAGGGAGGAGGGCGATTGACGGGAAGGGCGCGCGGGGCGCGCAAGAGGAACAGCCGGTCCACTATTGGGACCAGCAGAGTGTGAGCGGCATAACAAGGAATAAAAGAGGGACGGAGACCAAGCTGTGTGTTGTCAGCATCATTTATTACACATATATATAGACACAGACACAATTTCAACCGAGAATATGGGTACAAACTGATCAATCATTGAAAGAACGTTACCAACCAGTTTAAGTCGTAATTGGCTTTGATGTTCCCATCCCACCAATTTTCGATGTTAGTTGTTCTTTACGCCCATTTCAAACTTGCGCGTTCACAGGATTCAGACCAACACAGCCACTTCGCGCGCCAACTACCCCTCGGTTGCGTGCTTTACGATTTCTATTAACATGCTAATCTCTCATAAACATGCTAATTGTCACATGGCAGCCCTTTGTTTGGTGTAAAACCAACCACCGTCAGGTTGGCTGCCTTAACATTAACATTGGTTGCTGACATTTGGGCTATGCCCATTTCAAACCGTTATACTGTCAATAGTTTGCCTTTCAAAGACGACCGCTTGTGTTGCATATGCTGACGGTCGCCGAACGGTGGGATAGACTTCGTCGATTCAGCCTCTAAGCCAATCGGGTGACAGGGAGTATCTGGGCTAGAGTTCAAGGGCAGAGCCGGAGGGTGCTAGTGGGGTACCATCTAGAAGATTCGTAAGGGGGCGTGGCTAGTAGTGGGGCTTGGTGACGCGGGAGGGGGTGATAAGGGGAATCCGGAAGGGACTCTGGGTCAGTGTGGGAAGTCTGGAAGCGGGACCACGTCTCGCGCCTCTGGGACGCCATCGGCCACGTGGCGGTCCGGAGACGGTCTCCCTGCGCGCCGTCTGCCAGCGGTGCGTGGGAGCGGGAGCGGGAGAGTGAGCGAGTGCGGAGGATACCAACTCACGCCGCGCAACGCGTAGCGATGGAGATAGTGTGGAATAACGCGGAGCTGTCTAGCGGCGATAAATAAATAAATAAATAAGACAGTCTATTGTCGAAGTTTTTATTACACCTATCTACGTGACTTTACCGAAAGTGTTCTGCCTCACGGCAGGTGTCTTGCCTCACGGCAGATGTGGGGCGTATGTACACAGGAATTTCCTGTTTTTGATGCTAAGTTTGGTCACGTGACCAGGAAGTTGCGATTTAAGATTCCCGCTCAACCACGCGGGCGTCGGCCATTACACACATAATTCAAGATGGCGGCACACATCGCGTCCCAGTAAAGCCAGCCGCAATTGTCCATTGTGGGACTTTAAGAAGCGTTGTCTGTAAGTTCGTTTATGTTCTTATAATATTGGCAATGCTGTTATGTTAGAATGACCGGTATAGTGATGTAAATGCCTTTATAATGCTGTTAAAATGTTACGATAACTACGAGGCCTAGTTAACGAAGCCTGCAACTTTCCTTATTGTGAATGTTACTTGTAATTTCATAAGTCGAGTCAAATTTGTACCCAAGAAACTTTATTGCGATTTGGAGAGCAAGGATGACAAAATGTCTCATTCATAGTGCAGGGGCTGCTCGATGTGGAGTGACGTCACGAGCGTTCAGACATTCCTGGGTGATTATAGTAGGTAGAATAGGTTTTTGGGTTAGATCGCGTAGATGTTGTTAAGCCCGCAACCACCCAACAGACTAGTATGGGTTGTCACGTAAGCAGAACATGCCAATTCGTTACTAGTGTAGTGGCGATACGCGCTGGGATAGCGATCAGGTGCCAGCGCGTCGGGATTGGATGTGTGTGTGGTGACGCGCGCTGACGGTGAGGGATCAGGGGTCAGCGCGGGATCGTGGGTTGTGTGGTGCTGATTGGCTGGGTGCCGGTGACGCGCTGGTGTGGGAGTGATCGGGTGGCAGCGCGGCGTGATTGGGTGATGAGTGGAAACACGCGCTGGGGGAAAGCGGATCGTAGAGATAGCGCGTCGTGATTGGTTCACTAAGGAGCGATGCTCACATCGAGGTCCGCATCCGCTCCGTCTCCCGGGAGGAGGGACTATATAAGGTGATGCGCACAGGCGCACGGGGAGTGTGTAACCAGCGAAGACTGAAGACGGAGAGGAAGAGACAGGGCCCTGCGGTACCCAGTCCCGCTGTCCTGTGAGGACCCGGACTCTGTGTAACCCAGAGGCGGAGTGTAGGGTGAGCATGCAGTGTCAGCATGCGGAGTGTGTAGCCAGAGAGCTAGAGTCTACACGAGACGAGTGGAGTGTGTAGCCAGAGGCATAGGGTCTACACGAGACGAGTGATGTGTGTAGCCAGAGAGCTAGAGTCTACACGAGACGAGTGGAGTGTGTAGCCAGAGGCATAGGGTCTACACGAGACGAGTGATGTGTGTAGCCAGAGGCCTAGAGTCTACACGAGATAAGTGAAGAGTGTAGCCAGAGGCAGAGAGCCTACACGAGTTAAGTAACGAGTGTAGCCAGAGGCAGAGAGTCTACACGAGTTAAGTAAAGTGTGCCGTCGGAAGAATAGAGACCACACGTTGTATTGTGACAAGTCAAGATTTAATAAAAAGTGTGTTACCCGTCAAGAAGTTTCCTGCCGTCATTTCCGATACTTCAACTGGCGTCAGAAGTGAAACTGTCTTCCAAGCATGGATACAAGGAAGACCAATCGGACCCACGGGATTGACCGCGAGGACAACCTTGACGACCCGGGCCAGCTGCCGTCGGGGGGTGAGGACGAAGAATGGCCCACGCTGCAAGATCCGCCGACGGCGCCGGAGGAGCGACAGGGGACCGAGGCCGTGCTCCGTGAGGCGCACTCTCGTCTGGCGGAGCTGCTGCTCGCCGCCGCGTCCATCCTGGCGGAAATCAGCTCGTCAGCGGGAGCGGAGACGGCGGCGGACATTCTACAGGGTCGCCCCGCAGATTCCCGCCAAAATGACTTGGCGATTCCCGCCATTTCATCGGCGTCGACTTTTGGCGGGAACGGCGACCGCCACGTGGCGGCGGTTCTCCAAGCGCGCCCTCTTACGTCATCAACGCGCGCTGCGGACCGCCATCAGTCATCCGCCATTGGGGCCGCCATCTTACACACCGATGGAGCGGCGGGAAGGAACCACGACGCGGAGGACGACTTCATTTTTCAACAGCGCCTCCCCGCATTGTCAGCCTTCAAGGCGGAAGGCGGGGACTGGGGCCAATTTCAGCGCAGGTTTTTGGCGCATCAGGAGATGTCTGCCTGGTCCGATGCTACGGCGCTGCGGGCACTGCCTGCCATGTTGGACGACAACGCGCTCGCGGCCTTCATGTCTGCTCGGAGGTCGGACCGCTCCACGCTGAAGGCAGCGCTGGGTCTCATGGCCAAGGTCTACGGACCTCCCTCGGCGTGCCGCCATCATTTTTATGCGAGGCGGAAGGCGGACACGGAGACCGCGCTCGCCTATCGCACGGCGTTGCTGGCTCTCGCCGATGCTGCATTCCCTCGGATGGACGAGGAGGGCCAGGATGCGATGGTTTTGGAGCAGCTGCTTAAGTTGGCGCAGGACCTGGGGGTCCCCATCAACACGGCCGACGAGATTGACATTTCTTCCTTACGGGTCGCTACGAGTATACAAGCGCACGAGGTCCTTCAACGCAAACAGGGGATCATCTGCAACGCTGCCGTGGCCTCAGCTCCGGGTCCGGTGATCACCGAACCCCAAGTCGTCAGTCCGCGAGAGGAGGCGTTCGCCGCGGAACGACCAGGGGACTGGAGGTCGGGGGGTCGGTCGCCTCTGCGATCGGCCCGCAAGCTGGAGCAACCGAGATCACCGACGACCCTCATCACGTGCTATAACTGCGGCCTCCGGGGCCACGTGGCGTCCGGTTGCCGCGCTCCCCGTCAGCGCGCCATGGGATCTCGGCTGGACGACGACCAAGGCCCCAAGGCATCTCTACAAACCCCGGCAAGTCGCGGCACCTCACACGCTCGGCCCACACACTCGACATGCATGGGCCGTCGCGGGGCGACGGAGGAGGACCGGTTAAGGTTCGGGGATTCGGTTCGGCGAGGGGGTTTCGGCCGGGACCGGGGAGACATTAAATGGTCGGAGTTGGGGCACAGAATTGTGGCTGCTTCAGCGGGTTCATCCGTCGTCGCGGGTTCTATTGATGGGGTCGAGGTCAGGGTATTGGTGGACACGGGGGCGTCGGCGACTATTATATCGGACCTCATTTATAACATTCTCCCCGTCCAATGCCGTCCGCTGCTCCCAGTGGATGTGCCATTTTTCGCCGCAAATGGGGGATCGTTGGGCATTATCGGTCAGATTAGGGCATCCATTTGCATTGGAGATATCAAATTGTCGGGACCCGTTTTCGTTTCGTCTTCTTTGGCGGTTCCTTGTCTATTGGGCACTGATTTTTTGGCTAAGATGCCCATTAAAATTCTAATCGATCAGCGTTGCATTGAACTACCATCGGGTCGCCGTATTTCATTTTTGACGAACCCTACTGAGATTCGGACGGCGTGCGCCACGATACAAGCGTTGGCGACGCGGACCGTGCACGTGCCCCCGGGTTCACAGATGCTAATTCCCCTCCGGTTGCGGAAACCATGGGTGGAGGGGACTTTGGAACAAGGCATGCTTTTGGGTCCTTCTAACAGGGCTGTCGGGGGGGTCGATTTGTCGGTGGCTCACACTTTGGTTCGGGCGGACAAGGATCCGTTTGTGATGGTTTTAAACGCTGGGTCGCGGCCAGCCGTCATTCAGCAGGGTACCGTGCTGGCTCACGCGGCGCGGGTTCCTGCGGAGGAGCGGCTGGTTGCGCACGTTGATCCGAGCCCCACGCAAAACATTGAACCAAGGGAGGACCTTGAATGGGTCCATTCGCTGTGCGCGGGCTCGGACGATTTGTCAGGTGTGCAGTTGGGTGCGCTGCGCGAGTTACTAATGGAATTCTCTGATGTGTTCAGTAAACATAAATATGACATTGGGTGTACGGATTTGTTGCGCCACCACATTGACACGGGCGATGCGGCGCCGGTCAGGCTAAATCCCTTCCGACTGAGTCCTGCTGAGAAGGTACATGTTCAGTCGGCCGTTAACGATATGCTTGAAGCCGACATTATTTCGCCTTCCTCCAGTCCTTGGGGAGCACCTATTGTGCTGGTTAAGAAGCAAGACGGGTCCTTGCGATTTTGCGTAGATTTTTGTCGCCTGAATAAGATCTCTGTGGCTGACGCGTATCTGCTCCCCAGGATGGACGAGTCCCTCGATGCATTGTCTGGTGCGCGATATTTTTCGACTCTTGATTTATTATCGGGATTCTGGCAGTTGCCACTCGACGAAGAGTCTAAACCTAAGACAGCATTTCGGACTCCAGGGGGCCTGTTCCAGTTTAACCGGTTACCCATGGGACTTCACTCCTCTCCAGCGACGTTTCAGCGTCTTATGGAGTTGGTTTTGTCGGGCTTGCAATGGGAGACGTGCTTGATTTACCTTGACGATGTCATTGTTTTCAGTAGAACATTTGAGGAACACCTCCAGCGATTGAGAGGGGTGTTCTTGCGAATGCGATCGGCTAAATTGAAATTTAAACCGGCCAAATGCCACCTTTTTCGTAAGTCCGTTAGATACTTGGGTCACATTGTCGACTCTTCGGGGATCTCTACCGATCCCGCGAAGACGGACTGTGTCAGTTCATGGCGACACCCACGTCAGTTGCAGACGTGCGCAGTTTCATCGGTTTTGCTTCGTATTACCGCCGATTCGTTGAGCACTTCGCCACTATTGCAAAACTCTTGCACGCTCTAACGGCGAAAGGTGTGAAGTTCCGATGGGGACCGGAGGAGGAGGCCGCGTTCTGCTCCCTCCGGGACGCCTTGGTGGGTGCCCCACCCTTGCGTTATCCGGATTTTGCGAGTCCCTTCTTGCTAGATACGGATGCTAGCAACACGGGCATTGGGGGGGTACTATCCCAGGTCGTTGGGGGAGTCGAAAGGGTGGTCGCTTATGGTAGCAGGGTGTTGTCTCCGGCAGAGCAGCGCTACTGCGTCACCCGTCGTGAACTGCTCGCCATTGTATTTTTCGTACAACAGTTCAGACCGTATCTCTATGGTCGTCACTTTACGGTCCGGACGGATCACGCGGCGCTACAGTATTCATTGAGGGTCGCCCAGCCCTCGGGCCAATTGTCACGGTGGTTGGAAGTCCTCCAAGACTATCAGTTCACGACCACATACCGTAAGGGGTTGCGACACACAAATGCCGATGCCCTGTCGCGATTGTTGCCTTGTCAGAAATGTGCGTGTCTATCGGGATCGGCGCGCTGTAAACCGCCGGTTGGGGCATTGGTTGCGACCGCGGACACACCAATCGGGGATGTTCCCGCTACCTCTCAGGATCGGGACTCGCTGCTCTCACTGTCGCTGAGTGAGTGGGGCCGCCTCCAAATGGCGGACAGCTCCCTGCTAGCGTTGCGCCGCAGGGTGGGAGGTCCTAACGAGGACCAGGAGCGAACTGGCTCCTATGTACTTAAACAGGGCATGTTGATGAGATGGGACAGTTTGTCCCGGCGGCATGCACTGGTGGTGCCTTCTGCTGTAAGGGGGAAAGTTGTTTTGGCCGCACACGAACGCCTCTTGCATTTGGGGGTAAACAAAACGCTTGCCCTGCTTCAGCGTGATTATTATTGGCCGGGAATGGGGGGCGACGTGGTAAATATTCTGAAGGGATGCGTTGAGTGCGCCAGGCGGAAACCACCGCCCGTGGCAGCTAATCCACCGCTGCAATCCATTCAAGTCTCGCGCACTAACGAGCTTGTTGCGCTCGATATTCTGGGGCCCTTTCCAGTCACGCCTAGGGGTAATAAGTACCTGTTGGTGGGGGTCGAATATTTTACCCGGTGGCCTATGGCGTGGCCACTCGCCAACCGGTCGGCGGCGGCTGTGACGGACGCCTTTGTCCAGGGCTACGTCCTGGACAAGGGGGCTCCCGAACGCCTGCTGACCGACCAAGGGAAAATTTTTTCAAGTAAATTGCTGCAAGAGGTGTGCGATCTGTTGGGCACTAAGAAGGTGCGTACTTCCCCGTACCACCCGCAGACGGACGGGATGGTGGAGAGACTCCACAAGACCTTGACTTGTATGCTGTGCCAGCCGGTGTGTGAGGCACATGTTGATTGGGACCTGCAGGTCCCGGGGGTCCTCGCCGCGTATAGAATGGCCCCCCATGCAGCCACGGGGTTTTCCCCATTCTATCTGATGTACGGTCGGGAAGCCGACCCGCCAATGGAAACGCAGCTTGGCCTGTCCGCACCACGACCTAATTCTAAATTGGCAGAACATATTAAATTTAATATTCATAAGCTGACAGAGGCAAGGGAGGCCGCACGGCTTAATTCGCGGGCTCGCCAAATTGCTAACGAGCGGTTGCGTGCACGAAAGGTGTCCGTGCACGACTGGAGACCGGGTGACAGGGCCTGGCTGCATTGCCCTCAGGCGCCTTTGGCTACGTCGCCTAAATTGTTGAAGCCATGGCGGGGACCCGTGGAGGTCGTGCGTGTTGCACGCCCCCAGTGCGTTCAGATAAAATGGGGAAAGCGACGGTGGTACGTCCACCCCTCCCGACTGAAACCGTTCTCGCCTCCATATGGCCTCCCCTTGTGTCGTGAGGGCCGAGCATGTGACGTGACCGACGACCCAAAGGGGAAAATGTCCTTGCCTGATCCTCACATGCTTCCGCCTGATCTCCTCCCAGGTCTCTCGGAACTGACAGCTGCCGACCACCGGCGGCCGGATCTTCGCGGCGGGGCCGGTCCTTTCAGGCCCGACCCGCGCCGTCTAGAGCAACCGGAACCGCCGGACGGTCGTCAGCGTCCCGTCCCATATGACGGACCGGCCACATGGACTCGCGCCAAGTCGCGCTACTTTTATGACCTACCATGTGAGGAGTCGAGGAAGTTGGAGCACCTCGTCGCTGCGGTAGTCACGGGGACGCCGGGCGCGTTCATTTTCTGGAAATCACTTTTATTATGTTGTTCGTCGGGCTGTATATAGCTTTTTATAAGGTGTTGTGTGTTATTGTTGACTTTTCTTGTGTTAATTGTCAAATTGTACATAGGTTGCTGTTGTGTTGTTGTTGTGTTACGGGGCACACTGGGGGGGGGGGGTGGGGGTTTTGTTGTGTTAACGTTATGTGAGGTTGTTGGTTAGCAGCCGGGACGGCTGCGAGCTATGTGGGGGGGGGGGTGATGTAGTGGCGATACGCGCTGGGGTAGCGATCAGGTGCCAGCGCGTCGGGATTGGATGTGTGTGTGTGGTGACGCGTGCTGACGGTGAGGGATCAGGGGTCAGCGCGGGATCGTGGGTTGTGTGGTGCTGATTGGCTGGGTGCCGGTGACGCGCTGGTGTGGGAGTGATCGGGTGGCAGCGCGGCGTGATTGGGTGATGAGTGGAAACACGCGTTGGGGGAAAGCGGATCGTAGAGATAGCGCGTCGTGATTGGTTCACTAAGGAGCGATGCTCACATCGAGGTCCGCATCCGCTCCGTCTCCCGGGAGGAGGGACTATATAAGGTGATGCGCACAGGCGCACGGGGAGAGTGTAACCAGCAAAGACTGAAGACGGAGAGGAAGAGACAGGGCCCTGCGGTACCCAGTCCCGCTGTCCTGTGAGGACCCGGACTCTGTGTAACCCAGAGGCGGAGTGTAGGGTGAGCATGCAGTGTCAGCATGCGGAGTGTGTAGCCAGAGAGCTAGAGTCTACACGAGACGAGTGGAGTGTGTAGCCAGAGGCATAGGGTCTACACGAGACGAGTGATGTGTGTAGCCAGAGTCTACACGAGACGAGTGGAGTGTGTAGCCAGAGGCCTAGAGTCTACACGAGATAAGTGAAGAGTGTAGCCAGAGGCAGAGAGTCTACACGAGTTAAGTAAAGTGTGCCGTCGGAAGAATAGAGACCCCACACGTTGTATTGTGACAAGTCAAGATTTAATAAAAAGTGTGTTACCCGTCACGAAGTTTCCTGCCGTCATTTCCGATACTTCACTAGTACAGCACACCGGTGTGTTGGAGAGCCAAGCCGCAACATTTACAATCAAAGTATGACGTTTTGCCAGTAATTAGAAATAGCTTCATCAGGTGATAGCCCGATTTGTGGAGAAGTCCACCTGTTTCGGTCCTGAACGGCGTAGACGTGGTGACCACTTGGCTATCCATCACACCGGTGTGCTGTACTTGTGACGAAATGGCAGGTTGTATTTAGACAACCCTTAAAAGTTGGCTGTGTCGGGTTTAACGACAGGTCTATATTTACGAGATCCAAACGAAAACCTCTTATAGTCATCGCTTCCATACCGCAGCGTGAAAAACCTCGACACGACCGCTACTCAGCACGATGGCACTCACTCCCTGCGCGAGGCAGACGGATTACATCTCGCAGAGGATCGCGCCTTTAAAGCAAATTTTTACGTGGCAAGTGCGAGTTTTTGCGTTGAGTCAATACCAATTTGTTTAACATTTCAACGAAGCTGGTTAGTAAGTAGAGGATCGCCTGTAGAGGGGGCCTCTATACATTGCTAGGAGTCATGAATAGCTCCAGGTGTCTATACAGGGGTTAAGTTTGCAACGAATTTCAGTCGGCTCTTGCTGGGGTTCATTAGTCACGTTGCGCAATGGACGTCCCCCACACGTGGAGGCTCTGCACCGACTGATGCAGCCAGCCGTGCTCGCGCTCAGGCCGTTACACGCGCAGTGTCTGGTCAAGAGCCACAGCGGTATCGCCAATTGCCTCCCCCCACAAGTCAAACGGGAAGATTCCACCCATGCTCCTAGAGCACGTGCGTCAATCGTCCACCTTCGCATGAGCAACGTCCATGAACCCCATGGTGTGAAGGCCACCAAGCTCCTCGAACCCAAGGATACTGTGGCATCATGAGACAAAGGACCTCATTGAAAAAGCCTCCAATCCCTCGGTGGATAAAACAGCTCATGGCTTGGCAACCGCTTTGCGGTTCACAAAATAACCTTTCACGTTGGAGGGCGGGGGTGGTGCAACTCACGCAAGTTAAACCACGAACCGGGACGCAGCATCAAGTCAAGATCATCTTTATTGAGCAATTGGGACAAAGGAGCGGGATTAGGGATGCCCAGAGCGTCAGAATTAACGACCGGCTAAAGCGGCTCCAAAAGGGATATTTGGCCCCACGTGCGACCCGGAGAAGGAGCCTCCAACAGCCGCCGGCGTCAGAAAAGCTGCAATGGCGTTACTTGGGCTCCTCCGTGGCCGGCTCCAGCGTCTTGGGCTCCTCCGTGGCCGGCTCCAGCGTCTTGGGCTCCTCCGTGGCCGGCTCCAGCGTCTTGGGCTCCTCCGTGGCCGGCTCCAGCGTCTTGGGCTCCTCCGTGGCCGGCTCCAGCGTCTTGGGCTCCTCCGTGGCCGGCTCCAGCGTCTTGGGCTCCTCCGTGGCCGGCTCCAGCGTCTTGGGCTCCTCCGTGGCCGGCTCCAGCGTCTTGGGCTCCTCCGTGGCCGGCTCCAGCGTCTTGGGCTCCTCCGTGGCCGGCTCCAGCGTCTTGGGCTCCTCCGTGGCCGGCTCCAGCGTCTTGGGCTCCTCCGTGGCCGGCTCCAGCGTCTTGGGCTCCTCCGTGGCCGGCTCCAGCGTCTTGGGCTCCTCCGTGGCCGGCTCCAGCGTCTTGGGCTCCTCCGTGGCCGGCTCCAGCGTCTTGGGCTCCTCCGTGGCCGGCTCCAGCGTCTTGGGCTCCTCCGTGGCCGGCTCCAGCGTCTTGGGCTCCTCCGTGGCCGGCTCCAGCGTCTTGGGCTCCTCCGTGGCCGGCTCCAGCGTCTTGGGCTCCTCCGTGGCCGGCTCCAGCGTCTTGGGCTCCTCCGTGGCCGGCTCCAGCGTCTTGGGCTCCTCCGTGGCCGGCTCCAGCGTCTTGGGCTCCTCCGTGGCCGGCTCCAGCGTCTTGGGCTCCTCCGTGGCCGGCTCCAGCGTCTTGGGCTCCTCCGTGGCCGGCTCCAGCGTCTTGGGCTCCTCCGTGGCCGGCTCCAGCGTCTTGGGCTCCTCCGTGGCTGGCGCCGTGGATGTCACAGTTTCGTCTCCAGTTAGCAAGTCGGCAGCTTCGTTTTGAACGTGGTGCCGGACCTGGCATAGGGTCAGGGGACAGGACGCGGGTCATCAGGAGTCAAGACGCAGCTTCCCACAACACTGCCATTCCCTAATAATTTAGCTGCACCCACCCGTGCCATACCAGATGCACATGGAGGCCACCGGTCGTGGCGGAGAGCTTCGTTTGCACTCACAACAAGACTGTTTTTAAATCCTTTATATTAAGTTCGCTTGCGTGCTTGCGACCATGCCAATCTTTCGGTCGTTTTTTAACCCACTTCCCGTGATCCAATCGAGCTGACATTTTGCACAGACTCGTTGTGCGAGACAATTAATGTTCGTGAAAAAAAATTAAAAATGTTTTACACTTTTTAGGCAAAACAAATTTATTCAAATAGAACTCATTCATGGCTTTGACTGAACGTCAGTGTAGGAGCCCAGAGCGTAACCCCTCCACAGGCCGTGGCGGAGTAGCGCAGTTGGTAGCGCCCTCGCTTCCCATGCCAAAGTTCGCGGGATCGATCCCCGCGTCCTCCACAGGCGAATATATTTTTAAATCCTTTATATTAAGTTCGCTTGCTTGGGACCGTGCAAAGCTTTCGCTCGTTTTTTAACCCACTTCCCGTGATCCAATCGAGCTGACATTTTCCACACAGACTCGTGTGTGACAATTAATTTTCGTGAAAAAAATTCCCAAAATTTTACACTTTTTAGGCAAGAAAATTATTTTACATATTCAAATAGAACGCATTAATGGCTTTGGCTGAACGTCAGAGTGTAAGATCCCAGAGCGTAACCACTCCACAGGCCGTGGCGGAGTAGCGCAGTTGGTAGCGCCCTTGCTTCCCATACCAAAGGTCGCGGGATCGATCCCCGCGTCCTCCACAGGCGAATATATTTTTAAATCCTTTATATTAAGTTCGCTGCCACGCATATAAAGGATTTATAGTGAAAAACTTTGTTTTTACGGGTTTACTTGTTTAACAGACCAAGGCGACCGGCAGATGCACCACAGAATTCCACACCGAGGTTTCCGAATCGTTTGTCACACGATGCGTTACTCACAGCCAGGTTCAGTTTAGAGATCTCTCCGGAATCGGCCGCCTGCCGCCACGCTCCTGGGTCACCACGAATCGTCGCGGCGTCCACGCAGCCCCTTGTGGTCCCTGGGATCGGAGTGGGGTGGGCGAGGGTGGGGGTATATGGAAGCATATGGAATCGCGAACCAGCACTACCGCATTCGTTGTTGGTAGGAGGAATGGCACAAAAATGAACCCAAGTTGCCACTGTAGAACGGTAATGGAGTCGGTTGGTGTTAAACAGCAAAAGAGGAGGAAGGAAAATAACCAAAATGGGTCCCTAACGCCATCGTAGCTTCGAGCCCCCATCGACCCAAATCGATCCCTGGGTGCCTGGCAGCGGCGCGAGAACTCACAGCCTCCCAGCGCCATCAGCACCGCGACCACCAGCATGAAACTCGCCGATGACGGCATCTTTTCGTAGTGTTGCTAGCGATGAGGCTTGTAAAAAGTGAACCTGCGTCCTTCCCACCTCCTCGCCATATCTCTGCTTTATACCCAGCGAGGTGCGGGCTTTTGGGGGGGGGGGGGGTGATGATTGGAGCCACGTGCCCAATAAACTCGCGGCCAATGAGCGCAAGGAGTGAGTGGCGCATTGGGGCGCGCGACCATCCCGGTGCGTGCGTCGTGGTGCCTAATGGCGCGACCAACGAGTCGAGCGCCTCAATGAGTGGCGCGGGAGGCACGTGCTCAGGTGGGGTTCATTCACTCGGCAACGCTGATGGGTCAGAAATCATCCCCACCTCCACCACCCCCCTACCCATGCCCACCTCCACCAACCACCCATCTCCACCTCCGCCCCCCTCCCCCACCCCCTCCAGAGAGGAAGCGGCGAAGTGACTTCTCGATGGGAATCTCGCATTGGTGGGTGGGGGTGACGGCGTGTGTTGGTGTCGTCATAATCATCATCGGATATTGATCAATCCACTGCTGTTTGAACGTCTCCCAGCCTCGTCGCCTCTCACGATGCATGCAGCTAGCGCCTTACACGGGAGCTGATCTCATTGCACCCTCTGTTTGCTTCTATGTCTCAAGAGCGTTACGGAGATCGCGTGACGTGAGGGTTTTGACTTTGTAGTGAGGCTTGTAAGTTGACGCTGAGGAGGGGGGAGGAGGCGCCTCGGCCCCCCATGTGGAGTGACGTCAGCTGCTAATTATTATGAATGGGGGGTCTCCATTTGGAGGAGGTCACCTTATAATGATTATTGAGGGGGCTGTTCGATGTTGAGTGACGTCACCTGCTCATGATGATTATTGAGGGGTGCTGGTCGACGTGGAGTGACGTCACGAGCGTTGAACGCAGACATTTTTGGCTTATCATAGTAGGTAATAATAAGGGGGGGGGGTGTCTATTTGGAGGACGTCACCTGCTCATGATTATTAATGAGGGAGGGGGGTCCATGTGGAGCACGTAACCTGCTCATTTATATTAATGAGGGGGGTTGGTCGATGTAAAGTGACGTCACGAGCGTTGACAGACATTCCTTGGTGATTTTAGTAGGTATAGTTTTTTTAGGTTTGATCGCGTAAATATGTCGTTAATTCCACCACCACCCGACACAGCCAACTAGTAAGGGTTGTCACGTAATCAGAACATGCCAAATCGTCATTAGTAAAGCTCACTGGTGTGTTAGAGAGCCAAGCCATAACATTTACAATCCGAGTACGACGTTTCGCCAGTAATTAGAAATAGTTTCATCAGGCGATAGCCAGATTTGTGGAGAAGTGCACCTGTTTCGGTCCTGAACGGCATAGACGTGGTGACCGCTTGGCTATCCATCACACCGGTGTGCTGTACTAGTGACGAATTGGCATGTTCTATTTACGCGACAACCCTTACTAGTTGGCTGTCGGGTGGTGGCGGGTTTAACGACGCGTTTATACATTTACGAGATCCAACCGAAAAAAATCCTCTATTATAGATCGGGTCATCACTGCCATAGCGCAGCGTGATAACTTCTACACGACCGCTCCCCATGCACTGTGCACGAGGGCACTCACTGCCTGCGCGAGGCAGATTCATTACATCTCGCTGAGGATCGCACCTCTGAACAAAATAGTTCTGCGGTTCAGTTTGTACGTGGGAGTTCACGTTAAGTCAATACCAAGTTATTTTACATTTCAACGAAGCTGGTTCGTAAGTCGAGGACCGCCTGTAGTGGGGGCTCTATACATTTGTAATATCGTTGAGGACTCTTGGACGCCGGGGTTGAGGCACACGTATTTATTCCGCAACAGTTGTCACAACCGCGGACATACAACACTGGAGGGGGTATCGGCCCCCTCACCCGGCTAGCTGGGAATACACTGCTAGCTATCTCTGACCTACCTCTTAGTCCTCCACTAACGGGCTAGGGGAGGCTGTCGGGCCCGACACTGGTAAGTCGGGCTACGGTACCCGGAGTCCCAGAGCACTAGCTCTGGTTCTCGGGACCACGCCGCTGGCTCGGTCCTGCGCGGCCCTGACAAGGGCGGCGACCCAGGGGAGTCCAGGGCTCTAGCTAGACGATCTTCGGTCTTCACTGGTTTAGCTTTAACATTGTACCCCGAGCTCTCCGGCTCATCCCCTTTTATACCAAAACCCCCCGCTGAGGGGTGGGGCCAGCCCCCCCCAGGCTGCCCTGTGCGGACGTCGTTGAGAGCACCTCCCCGTGCACTCACGAAGCCCCGCCCACTGTGTTTGTTTCCCGTGTGATCCTATGTATACAGCCCCTCCGTAACACCCCTACACATTTGTAGCGACTTGTAGCGTCACTATGGTGTACGCATGTCTACACACACACACATGACGTCATCCTGTCTGGAGGTGGGAATGACGTCAGGACCGGTTCAGGGATCTGGAGGCCGTGGGTGAGGGTCATGGGGGTTGAGTAAGGCTGTGGCACTCTGAGTGAACCCGGCTGGACACGTGACCGGATCAAGGTGGGAGACTGGGGGCCCGGGAGCACCTTGGGGGGGGGTGGGGGGTGGAAGCAGGTGAACAGCCGGGCAGCTTCGAGAGAGTTCTCGAAGGAAGGCGTGACCGGGGTGGGGACAGGACACGCCAAGGCAGATATAAGCGGCCTCCTCACCGGGTTCGAGGCTGCTCGTGTTAAGAAAGAAGATGCATCGTGAAGACGCCTTGTGAAGAAGAGTCAAGCCTCCAGTCAGCGGACCAGCCAGTATCCCTCCTGGCTGGGTCACACTAGTTGTATCCGAGAGTCTGTGTTAGTGAGGGATGGGGTGTGTTAGTTAGAATAGGTCAGTGTTCACTACCCTATGTTAAGTCTACGTTGAGTTAATAAATAGTGTTGCCTCCCAAGAAGTTGTGTGCGCCTATTTCGAGCCCATTACATTTGGTGCCAGAAGTGGCAAAAATTAATGTTAGACATACCTTGAGGCACAATGATCACACGCCGTAGGCAACCTGCGAGGCACTCCTGGAGAGGAGGACGACGACAGAGTTCTCGTATCGCCGACAGCTCCGAGGATGGAAGCCCCGGAGAGCCCCGCCGATGAGACACCGGCGGTGGAGCAACGTGGTGCGGTCCAACCGGCGGCCGACGATTGCCGACCGACGAGCGTCCGCCTCGCAGAGTTGCTGGGAGCCGTGGCGGAGCTGGTCGCCAAGCTCGACGCTGGCCAGCCGTCGACAGAGGAGCCGGGGCCGGGACCACGTGGCGACGCCGATGCCGCGGCTGCGATCCGGCCGCGTGAATCTCCTGCCACGCCGGCGGGCCACGCGGCAGCCATTTTGAAAGGAACGTGCAGGGAGGAGGCCGCTATTTTCCCTCACCCGCAAGCCGTGCAGAGGGACGTCCCTGCGCTGCATCGCCGACTCCCCTTCCTGCGAGAATTTACAGCAGCTGGCGGGGATTGGGAGGTGTTCAAACGCCGGTTCTCCACGAGCTGCACCTTGGCAGGGTGGACTGACGACGAAGCATTGAAGGCGCTCCCCACGACACTGGATGACGACGCGTTGGGGGCATTTTGCGCATTCTGCCTGCACGGCTCTCCACACTGGCGTTGGCCTTCAAGGAAATGTCCACCATTTACGACCCGCCGTCCACTCTCTGAAACAGATTCGTGGAACGACAGCGGGGGAAACCGAGTCGCACCTTGTCTTCAGAAGCACTTTCTTGTCGCTGGCTCAGACGGCATTCCCGAAACTTGGGCCGACGGGTGTCGACTCCCTGGTGATGGACCGGTTATTGGGGCTGGCTAAGGTGCTGAACGTCTCCCTGCCCGCGTCCGAGGATGACGATCCGACATCCCTCGTGATCGCGCGGTGTATCCAGTCCCACCTCGGGTTGAAGAAACGCTTGGGCCTCGTGGCCTGTGCTACACCAGAGGGCGAGACGTCCGAGGAGGACGAGTCCGCCCCTGTTTGTGCCTCCGTGCTGCCGAGCGCCAAGGGAGGCGCGATTATCCTCCACGTTTACCTCCCCGATCAGGCTCCACTCGTGGCATCTGCTTCAACTGCGGGCGGCCGGTACACGTCGTTGTGGAGTGCCGGTCGTCACATCGAAGATGTCCTGGGCCGCTGTCCTCGTCTCCTCACCCGCTTTCAGCTTCCAGGGGTCCCCAGGCGAGTCGCGGTGCACCACACATTCGGCCCTCGTTCCCACCTCACCCATCTTTCGATCGTGTTGATCCGTGTACGGTCGTCACTCCTTCGCGTCTAGTCTTGCCGCGCGGGGGTTCCGCCGCGTCGGGTGAGATTTGGGCCTTCGGGCGCGCACAGTGGTCGCAGTTGGCCCGTCGAGTCATAGCTGCGGCCATCGGGTCATCTACGGTCGTTGGTACCATTCAGGGAATTGATGTGAGCATCCTCATTGACACCGGCGCCTCTGCCACCATTATTTTAGAAGTGATTTTTCTATATTGCCGGCCCATTGCCGTCTGTTACTTCCCATCCACATTCCATATTTTGCGGCTAACGGGAGTTCGCTGGGAATTTTGGGACAGATTGTCACGGAGGTTTCCATCGGTGGCATTTCATTGCGGGGGCCTGTCCTGGTTTCCGATTCCCTGGCGGTGCCGTGTCGTCGCTTCTGCGTTGACTTCCGAAAACTCAATAAAGTTTCGGTGGCAGACGCCTCCCCCCTGCCCTGTATAGATGACTCGTTGGATGCGTTGGGAGCGGCCCAATTCTTTTCTACGCTTGACCTCCTTTCGGGGTTCTGGAAGTTGCATCTTGATGACTCCTCCAGGCCTAAGACGGCTTTTCGAACGCCGCAAGGCCTGTTTGAATTCAACAGACTTCCGATGGGCTTATACTCCACCCCAGCTACCTTCCAGAGGTTAATGGAGTTGGTCTTGGCAGGACTCCAGTAGGACTCCTGCTTGATTTATTTGGACGATGTAATTGTGTTCGGACGAACGTTTGAGGAACACCTCGGTCGGTTGCGTGCTGTTTTTCTCAAAATGAGACAGGCTAATCTAAAATTCAAGCCACAAAAGTGCCATTTGTTGCAGAGGTCGCCGGCCTGAAACTGGATTATTTTTGGCCTGCCATGGCGGCGGACGTTACGAATATTATCATGGGTTGTGTGTAGTGTGCACGCCGGAAGTCGCCACCTGTTAAATGCTGCCCACCCTTGCAGTCAATTACAGTGTCCCGCATTAATGAGCTTGTGGCTCTTGATATATTGTGTCCTTTCCCCACTACGGCCTGGGAGAACAAATATTTGCTTGTAGGGGTTGAATATTTCTCGCGGTGGCCTGTTACTGGGCCGCTTCCCAATCAGACGGCTGGCAGTATTTCTGAGGCGTTCCTGCATGGGTACGTGCTGGATAAGGGGGCCCCGGAGCGCCTCCTTACTGACCAAGGGAGATATTTTTCGGCCAGCCTGCTCAAGGAGGTGTGCAACCTTCTGGGCACCAAGAAGGTTTGCACCTCGCCCTTCCACATCCAAACAGATGGAATGGTGGAAAGGCTTAATAGGACCCTGGTTTCAATGTTGAGTCACCAGGTTGACAACTCACAAAAAGATTGGGACCCGTGGATGCTTGCGGCCTACAAGATGGCCCCCCATGTGTCTACGGGCTACTCGCCCTTCTTCCTGATGTACGTCCGGGAACCTAACCCCCCGATTGACATTCAGCTTAAGGTGGGCCCTTCTAAGGCCAAAGTGGCCATTTCTGATCTGATGCGGTTCACCCTTCAGCGTGTCTCGAAGGCGTGCGAGCCCTCCAGGGAACATTCAGCCGCCAGGCAGCGGGCCAACGAACGCTTGCGGGGCCGTCGGGTAAGCAGTGCCTGGAGACAGGGCTTGGCTGCACTGCCCACAGGTGCCTGTCGGCACGTCCCCAAAGTTATACAAACCCTGGCGTGGGCCGGTCGAGGTTGTGGAAGCCGACCGCCCCCAGTGTTTCAAAATAAGGTTCAGTCGTCGGACTTGGTTTGTTCACTCGTCGCGACTTAAACCGTTCGTTCCGCCCCGGCGCGTTCATTCATCCCCAATCCTTGAGGGCCGAGTGTCTGGTGCGCCGGGCGAGCTGGGGGACGCACCAGTTGGGGTGCTCTCTCAGGGTGGCTCTGTGGTCCCGCCCTCAGGATCGAAGCTCATGATCCCCTCCACGCCGTCGGGAGCTGCTCGTCCAGACGCCCCCCTTCAAGTGGTGCGGCGGTCAAGCGATGGACTTCCACCAACCGCGCCACCCCCGTCGGAGGGGCCACGGCTGCCCACCTGGGATGACATTACCCCCTTGCCCTCCGGCGTGCTTCAGTCCGCCTCGCCTGGGGGTCCGGCCACGCGGACTCGTTCCCGCACCACTCACTTCAAATAACACTTTCACACGTGCGGGGTGTTCCGCTGTTTTTTATTATTGCGAGCACGTGTCATCCTTGTTGTGTGTTCACCCGCAGGGTTGGCGTTTAGGGGTGGTTGGTAATTTCATGTTGCCGAGTTCATGGTTCGTTGTGTGTTCTGTTATACATATGTTCTTGCGTTATACAGGTAGGAACAACAGTTCCACACTGCCCACCAGGGATTATTTGTCTGTCTGTCTGTCGTGCATGGCCCTGCCCCACCAGAGCCCTCCCATTGGCTCGGGGGCGCCGACCAATGGGAGCAGTGGGTTGGGGTTGGTAGAGGGGGGGGGTAAGTGGGGAGGGGGGGGACACCGCCGCGACTCGGGGCAATCAGGAGACGGGCGATGTTTCATTCACAAAATGGAACTGGGAGAGGGTGGCTCCATTCATAAAATGGAAGCCTTGAAAAGAAAAAAGCTCTCTTTTTGCCTCGTGTTTATTTCAACATTCCCAGCCTTAAGGTGATTCAGTTGGGGGTGGGTGGGGTGGGGCTGGGTGGAAAGAGGAGTGTGGGGAGGGGCTGGGAGGGTGGGGAGGGGAGGGTAGGGAAAGGCTGGGTGGGGAGGGGCTGGGTGGGGCTGGAGCGGGGTGGGGCTCGTCACCCCGTGGTGCCCTTATAAAACTCAACGTTTAACCTACACACGACACATACAGGTAGGAACAGCTGCTTCCACACTGCCCACCAGGGGTTATTTGTCTGTCGTGCACGAATGCGCTGTCCAACCAAGTTCCTACCTGCCCACTCCGAAGGAACGTGTTTTATTACCCTTGGTTATTTACGGACGTTGTTGGGGGCACACGGGTTTTTGGTATTGTCACAGCCGGGTCGGCTGAAATATTACGTGGGGAGGGAGGTGATGTAGTGACTTGTAGCGTCACTGCTGTGTACACACACGCACCGTGCGACGTCACTATACGGGGGAGCATCACTACCACCCGGGTCAACAAACGCATGACGTCATCCCGTCTGGAGGCAGGAATGACATCAGGGCCGGTTCAGGGATCTGGAGGCTGTGGGCAAGGGCCACGGGGGTTGTGTAAGGCCGTGGCACTCTGCACCCCGCTGGACACGTGACCTGATCAAGGTGGGGGCCGGGGGCGCCTTGGGGGGGGCTAGGTGGAGTTTCCAGAGAGTTCTCAAATGTGTGACCAGGGTGGGGCCCAGACCCACAAATGCAGATAGAAGCGGCCTCCTCAGTGTTCGAGGCTGCTCGTGTGAAAAAAAGAAAATGCATCGTGCAGAAGAGTCAAGCCTCCAGCCAGTAGCCCTCCTGGCTGGGTCACGCTAGTGGTTTCCGAGAGTCCATGTTAGCAAGGGATGAGGTATGTTTGTTACAATAGGTCGGTGGTCACCACCCTATGTTAAGTCTACGTTGAGTTAATAGTGTGGTCTCCCTAGGTGCGTCTATTTCGAGCCCATTACACATTCCTGGGAGTCAATAGCTCCAGGTGTCTCTACGGGATACGTTTTCGACAAATATTAGTCGGCTCTTATTATGGTTCTTTGGTCACGTTGCTCACGACACGTTCCCGGCACGTGTAGGGTGTGCACCAACTAATGCAGCCAGCCGTTACACACAGGGTCTGGTCAAGGGCCACAGCGGTATCGCCAAATGGGCCCCCAAAAGTTAACCGGGAACATTCCACCTCAGGTCCTAGAGCACGTGTGTAAATCGACCACCACTACCTTCGCATGAGCCACGTCCATGAACCCCATGGTGTGAAGGCCACCAAGCTCCTCGAACCCAAGGATACACTGTGGCATCATGAGACAAGGGACCTCATTGGAAAAGCCTTCAATCCCTCGGTGGATAGAACAGCTCATGGCTTGGCAATCGCTTCACAATACAACCTTGAACGTTGGAGGGCAGGGGTGGTGCAACGCACGCAAGTTAAACCACGAACCGGGACGCAGCATCAAGTCAAGATCATCTTTATTGAGCAATTGGGACAAAGGAGCGGGATTAGGGATGCCCAGAGCGTCGGAATTAACGAGCGGCTGAAGCGGCTCCAAAAGGGATCTTTAGCCCCACGTGCGACCCGGAGCAGGAGCCTCCAACAACTGCCGGCGTCAGAAAAGCTGCAATGGCGTTACTTGGGCTCCTCCGTGGCCGGCTCCAGCGTCTTGGGCTCCTCCGTGGCCGGCTCCAGCGTCTTGGGCTCCTCCGTGGCCGGCTCCAGCGTCTTGGGCTCCTCCGTGGCCGGCTCCAGCGTCTTGGGCTCCTCCGTGGCCGGCTCCAGCGTCTTGGGCTCCTCCGTGGCCGGCTCCAGCGTCTTGGGCTCCTCCGTGGCCGGCTCCAGCGTCTTGGGCTCCTCCGTGGCCGGCTCCAGCGTCTTGGGCTCCTCCGTGGCCGGCTCCAGCGTCTTGGGCTCCTCCGTGGCCGGCTCCAGCGTCTTGGGCTCCTCCGTGGCCGGCTCCAGCGTCTTGGGCTCCTCCGTGGCCGGCTCCAGCGTCTTGGGCTCCTCCGTGGCCGGCTCCAGCGTCTTGGGCTCCTCCGTGGCCGGCTCCAGCGTCTTGGGCTCCTCCGTGGCCGGCTCCAGCGTCTTGGGCTCCTCCGTGGCCGGCTCCAGCGTCTTGGGCTCCTCCGTGGCCGGCTCCAGCGTCTTGGGCTCCTCCGTGGCCGGCTCCAGCGTCTTGGGCTCCTCCGTGGCCGGCTCCAGCGTCTTGAGCTCCTCCGTGGCCGGCTACAGCGTCTTGGGCTCCTCCGTGGCCGGCGCCGCAGTTTCGTCTCCAGTTAGCAAGTCGGCACCTGCGTTGTGAAAGTGGTTCCGGACCTGGCATAGGGTCAGGAGACAGGCCGCAGGCCATCAGCAGTACAGACGCAGTTTCCCACAACACTGCCATTCCCTACTAATTTAGCTGCACTCACCCGTGGCATGTCAGATGCACATTCAGGCCAGTCCTGGCAGAAAGATTCGCTTGCACTCATAACAAGATTGTAGTTAAGACCACAGCGACCGGCAGATGCACCACAGAATTCCACACCGAAGTTTCCGAATCGGTTGTCACACGATGCGTTACTCACAGCCAGGTTCAGTTTCGAGATCTCTCCGGACTGAGCCGCCTGCCGCCACGCTCCTGGGTCACCACGAATCGTCGCGGCGTCCACGCAGCCCCTCGTGGTCCCTGGGATCGGGGTGGGAATGGGCGATGGTAAATCAAAGCCCATGGATTCGCGAACTAGTACGACCACATTCGTTGTTGGTAGGAGAAATGGCACAAAAGCACGCAAGTAGCCACTGTAGAACAATGGTAATGGAGTCGGCATCGGGGACGGTTGGTGGTGAACAGTAAAAGGGGAGAAAGTAAAATAACCAAAATGGGTCTCTAAAAACCATCGTAGCTTCGAGCCCCCTTCAATCCAAATCGATTCCTGGGTGCCTGGCAGCAGCGCGAGTACTCACAGCCTCCCAGCGTCATCAGCACCGCGCCCACCAGCATGAAACTCGCCGATGACTAGCATCTTTTCGTAGTATTACTAGCGATGAGGCTTGGAAAAAGTGAACCTGCGTCCTTCACACCTCCTCGCTACATCTCTGTTTTATACCCAGCGAGGTGCGGGCTTTTGGGGTGGGGGTGATTGGAGCCACGTGCCCAATAAACTCGCGGCCAATGAGCGTGAGGAGTGAGTGGCGCAGTGGGGCGCGCGACCATCCCGGTGCGTGCATCGTCGTGCTTAATGGCGCGACCAACGAGTCGAGCGCCTCAATGAGTGTCGCGGGAGGCACTTGCTCAGGTGGGGCTCATTCACTCGGCAACTCTGATGGTTCAGAAATCATCCCCACCTCCACCACCCCCCTACCCATGCCCACCTCCACCAACCACCCATCTCCACCTCCGCCCCCCCTCTCCCACCCCCTCCAGAGAGGAAGCGGCGAAGTGACTTCTCGAAGGGAAACTCACATTGGTGGGTGGGGGGCGGCGACGTGTATTGGTGTCGTCATAATCATCATCGGATATTGATCAATCCACTGCTGGTTGAACGTATCCCAGCCTCGTCGCCTCTCACGATGCACGCAGCTCGCGCCTTCCACGGGAGTTGATCTCATTGCACCCTCTGCTCGACGGAATTGTGGACGTGTTCCATTCGTTGGCTGCCACTTTGGTCACTCTTCTTGATCGCTGGCCATCATCATCGCTTCCTGTGCCGGTGCATGATGGTAATTGGTGTGTGTGTGTGTGTCGGCGGTAATTGGTGTGTGCGTGTCGGCGGTAATCGGTGTGTGTGTCGGCGCGGTAATTAGTGTATGTGTGTGTAGGCGGTAATTAGTGTGTGTGTGTGTGTAGGCGGTAATTACTGTGTGTGTGTGTAGGCGGTAATTAGTGTGTGTGTGTAGGCGGTAATTACTGTGTGTGTGTGTGTAGGCGGTAATTACTGTGTGTGTGTGTGTAGGCGGTAATTAGTGTGTGTGTGTAGGCGGTAATTAGTGTGTGTGTGTAGGCGGTAATTACTGTGTGTGTGTGTGTAGGCGGTAATTACTGTGTGTGTGTGTGTAGGCGGTAATTACTGTGTGTGTGTGTGTAGGCGGTAATTAGTGTGTGTGTGTAGGCGGTTATTAGTGTGTGTGTGTGTGTAGGCGGTAATTACTGTGTGTGTGTGTGTAGGCGGTAATTAGTGTGTGTGTGTGTGTAGGCGGTAATTAGTGTGTGTGTGTAGGCGGTTATTAGTGTGTGTGTGTGTGTAGGCGGTAATTACTGTGTGTGTGTGTGTAGGCGGTAATTACTGTGTGTGTGTGTGTAGGCGGTAATTAGTGTGTGTGTGTAGGCGGTAATTACTGTGTGTGTGTGTGTAGGCGATAATTACTGTGTGTGTGTGTGTAGGCGGTAATTACTGTGTGTGTGTGTGTAGGCGGTAATTAGTGTGTGTGTGTAGGCGGTAATTACTGTGTGTGTGTGTGTAGGCGGTAATTAGTGTGTGTGTGTAGGCGGTAATTAGTGTGTGTGTGTGTGTGTAGGCGGTAATTAGTGTGTGTGTGTGTGTAGGCGGTAATTACTGTGTGTGTGTGTGTAGGCGGTAATTAGTGTGTGTGTGTAGGCGGTAATTACTGTGTGTGTGTGTAGGCGGTTATTAGTGTGTGGGGTGTAGGCGGTAATTAGTGTGTGTGTGTAGGCGGTAATTAGTGTGTGTGTGTGTAGGCGGTAATTAGTGTGTGTGTGTGTGTGTAGGCGGTAATTACTGTGTGTGTGTGTGTAGGCGGTAATTACTGTGTGTGTGTGTGTAGGCGGTAATTAGTGTGTGTGTGTAGGCGGTAATTAGTGTGTGTGTGTAGGCGGTTATTAGTGTGTGTGTGTGTAGGCGGTAATTAGTGTGTGTGTGTGTGTGTAGGCGGTAATTACTGTGTGTGTGTGTGTAGGCGGTAATTACTGTGTGTGTGTGTGTAGGCGGTAATTAGTGTGTGTGTGTAGGCGGTTATTAGTGTGTGGGGTGTAGGCGGTAATTAGTGTGTGGGGTGTAGGCGGTAATTAGTGTGTGTGTGTGTGTAGGCGGTAATTAGTGTGTGGGGTGTAGGCGGTAATTAGTGTGTGTGTGTAGGCGGTAATTAGTGTGTGTGTGTAGGCGGTAATTAGTGTGTGTGTGTAGGCGGTAATTACTGTGTGTGTGTGTAGGCGGTTATTAGTGTGTGGGGTGTAGGCGGTAATTAGTGTGTGTGTGTAGGCGGTAATTAGTGTGTGTGTGTAGGCGGTAATTAGTGTGTGTGTGTAGGCGGTTATTAGTGTGTGGGGTGTAGGCGGTAATTAGTGTGTGGGGTGTAGGCGGTAATTACTGTGTGTGTGTGTGTAGGCGGTAATTAGTGTGTGTGTGTAGGCGGTTATTAGTGTGTGGGGTGTAGGCGGTAATTAGTGTGTGTGTGTGTGTGTAGGCGGTAATTAGTGTGTGTGTGTGTGTGTAGGCGTGCAACTGTCCCGGTCTTTCTTGGTGCGTAGGAGTGTATTGTGTGATGTGTATTGGTGAGTTGTTCTCTGGCGAGCAGGTGGATTCAATGAGAAACGACAATGCGCTGGCAGTTCCTCATCCCCGGCGGGCGCTTTGTTACGTAGACACCCACAGACCCATAGACTGACAGAGAGAACAATCATTTAACGCATAGATATCCACTGAGAAGCTTGGCGCCTTCATCGTCGTGTGCCAATTATTGATAATTATCAATGAGTTCCACCCACACGCCTCATCACCTGAGATTGATGGGTTGGTGTGTGTTGCTGTGTGTTGCTGTGGGTGTGCGAATGCAGCTTGGGGAGCGGACTGTGCTCCAGACCCGGCTACCCGAGTTAGATTCCCACTCACTTCCAACATCGGTGACGAATATCTGAGACGATCTTGGGTCGCCCGTAGGTCGACTCAGCCTTAAATTAGTACCCGGTGCGATGTGGAAATACCCGCATTCGGGAGACGAAATCGGCCGGGCGTCGTGCCGTTCCGGCCTTAATAGATGCTGGCTAACAGCACTTGCCACAACAGCTCGTTAAAGGCTACATGTGGTAGCCCTGTCTTCGTCGTTGCATTGATGTGTGTAGTGGTTTTGCCGTGATGAGTCTATTGGTCGGTGAGTATTGATCATCTGGAGTAGTAATTAATCCTGGGTGTGGACGAGGGGACAGTGGTGAGAAAGAGGAGACAGGATACCCCCCCACCGCTCTTTAAATCATCATGGATTATTTCAGCACAGCTGAGACTTCGAGTTGCAGCCACGTGATCGTTTCCTGTGGTGAGAATCAGAGTGAAAGCTCGACATCCTCATCCGTGACATAATCACTCGTGACAGCCTCACCCGTGACAGCTTCACCCGTGCCAGCTTCACCCGTGCCAGCCTCACCCGTGCCAGCCTCACCCGTGACAGCCTCACCCGTGATAGCCTCACCTGTGATAGCTTCACCCGTGACAGCTTCACCCGTGACAGCCTCACCCGTGACAGCTTCACCCGTGACAGCTTCACTTTCATTACTACCAAACTCACATGCGGACTTCAGCCGCGGTCACTCAAGCAGCGTAGGAGTCTCGAGTGGCATCGGAGTGTCGAGTGCTATCGGAGTCTCGAGTAATATCGAGGCGTCTCCTTGAGGCAAGGCACTCCGTGCCCGCAGATTTGGGTTAGGCGACTGACGGTGAGTATCGTAGCGGCTCGCTCAGCCACTCACCCATGCACCCTTTCATCCACCATCACGACTCATTGATTCATTCATCATCAATGACAGCTCACCCACTCATAATCAGAATATGTATTTACCCTGGACATAGGTCTTCATTTATCCACCGACAACAGCACACCCACCCTTTAACTAATCCTCACTTGTCCTTTCTTCATCACGAATAACTCACCCACTCATTCCACCCATCCGCTCACTCGGGGAGCGAGTGAGTGGTGATTGTGTGGGATGGATTCATAAGGGAGAGAGGCAAAGTCCCCCGAGTAATTATCAAATCCAATGCTAATAATACCTATAATTATTATAATACTATAATTATATTTAATACAAAAATATGATATCATAATATATAATTACAGTATAAGAATGTTCTCGTGCCTGGCTTATCCTGAGCAGTCGCCCTCACTCCTCGTGTTTCTCGTGTTTAACCAAAAAATTAAGCAGACGATGTCTCCTTTGTACGCATGTCCGTCTCTTCACACCGGGTTAGACTCGTTTGGCAGGTAGCGATAGATGTTGTACTGGCTATGGGTGCATCACATATTGGACGATCACCCCCCCCCCACTCCACAATCCAATAATAGATGATGCCCCCCCCCACACAGCCACCACTTGAAGGCCTCTGTTTACTATGTCCTAGAATAGCGGCTGGTTTATTGGCCTTGGGCGTAGAGTTTGGTAGCCTACTGTGAGTGCAGTCTCGGGGGTAATTGTGATGACAGTTTTTATTTTTTGAGAGCGCCACCCTCCTTAATGTTAAGAGCGCGTGGGGCGTCTCGGAGGGAGCTACAATCTCACATCTCATCTCAACCACATTTGAAAGGGGCACCCCCTGTGGCAGCTGTTCCTGGGGCAGAGGGTGACTCGCCGGCACGTGGCCTACAACCGGGCTAGCCATCTAACATCCCGAATGTATGGAGGAGTTTCAGGGCGTGTGCATTTGTACATTGTGTAGAGTATGTGGGAGTGGTGTCTGTGTGGGAGTATGGAGTCTGTGAGAGTGTGGAATCTGTGGGAACGTGGAGTCTGTCGAGGAGCGATAGCGCTGTTCTGGGTTGGGGTGCGGTTAGTGAGTAGGAGGAGGGGAGGGGGGAACACCGAGTTCCAATTGGGGTCAGCGCCGATCGGACTCGTTTCTGGGTAGGGCGGGGGGGGGGTCATCACTGTCAACAGCATCATTATCATCTACCCCAAAATCTCTGGGTTGTAGATGGCGGCGGGCTACGCGCCGTGACCCATGGTCCAAGAATAATGAACACCCAACAGAACCAAGTCTCTTTGGGAGAAGACTTCCAATCCACCACGTGTGATGCCAGGCCTTCGCCTCCACCTTGAGTTACAGGAGAGTTGCAGATGCCGCGTGAGTGAGAGTTGTCGCGTTAGTGAGAAATGTCGCGCCTTCTGGCCTCTAGGGTCTCGCTTTCTGATGTCGGGGTCTCGGGGTATTGGGGGGGGGGGGTGGGGGTCGGGCTCTCTGGGGGTTTATTGTTGTGATCCGTGGAACGGAGGGAGGGGACGAGTGGTCCTTGTCTGGCGAGTTCGCTGGCTCGACACCGGCGTGTGTGTGTGTGGGGGGGGGTGGTCCTGCTAGACGGGTGTGGACACTCGCGCTCTCGCCGGCAGTCCCCTGCCGCCCGTGCGGGGTCCGGCTTTCGCACAGCGACTTCGTTGACGCGAACCCTTCCCTTCGCTGCCGACTCGGAGCAACCTCGCTCTACCCACATCGCCGTGGCGAGGCTACGACTGGCGAGCGGCTGGAGAAGATTCGCGCCGAGCCAAGTCTGCCGCTGGTCGCCCATCTCTTGAGCCCGCCCGCTGCCCGGCTGTCATCGGGGCAACCCCCGCTGTGAAACGACGCGCCGTGACCGGACCTCTGCTCGACAGAGTTCCGCACCGGCCAAGGGCTCGTGGGAGGGCGCAGCGGAGCCTGCCGACGAGGTGCGGCTCTGCGCAGTGAATTTGAACTGCGGCTGTGGCGCAAGACGGACGGCGTTGTAGCACGTCGCGTCCGCGAACTGAGCTTAGAGGCGGTGTGAGGACCACGCCGCGTCCTGCAAACGATAACACCACTGCTGCTGCTGCTCGACTCGGTGCAAATGCACTCCCCGAATACTTTGCGGTGACTATTTGTGAAATACTTTGGTCAGTCGCAGCTGCTGCTGCTGTACGTAATAACTCAGACTGAGTCGCCGATTTGCGGAACTGGGCGCCGCGATGGTGACGAAATGTCACCTCCCTCGCCTGGTTCGCAGCGGGACGTGGGTTCGATGCTGGACCCTGACGATGCCTGCTCTGCATTTCGAGTCCGCGTGATCTCTCTCCCCGTGGAGGTCTCGAGGATGTTTCTCGGGGGTCCCTGCTCCGGTTTTGCCCTCCACATTTAGAAACAACACGCGTTCAAATTATTTGGCCGCTACTATAAATGCCCACGTGCGATGATGATATATGCCATGTGTGGCCAAGTCGCCTCTGAAAACGAGCTCATAGCTCAGTGGGCTTTACCTTCTAAATATTTTAATTAATAAACACACGAGAGCGGGAGGGGTCGGGTCGCTGGCGAGGTTCGCGGACGCGAGACGGAGCTCTCACTGCCGCCGCTGCTGCCCGTAGCCGATCCACAGCTCAGCCGGAGATGACGCGGCTGCGTGAAGAGACGATCGGAGCAGCAGGTGAGACGCGGAGACCCGACATGGCAAGCAAGTACAAAACAACAACACTCACCACTTCAACACACAACGGGCTGACGTTTCACATCCTTATTAAGTCATTGCCTCCTCGTAAGTTAAGGTGAAGTTGCCCCTGTGGTTTAACCCTGCACACCCGCTCTTTAATCGTCTCGTAAACAAGTCCCCGCTTATGAGTTGCGCGTGCAGCAGCGGGGTGGAGCGTCAGCCAGCTGCAGTCACCGCTCCACGTGCGGGCGGGCGAGCGCGGGACAGCGGTAAACACAATGGGAGCGCGCGGGGGAGGGGAGGCCAGCGCGCACGCGACGTGCCTCGAGGGGGCACAGCCCCTACCCCCATCTGTGCCCCTACCCCCCCCCGAATGCGAGTTCCAGTCCCGTGCGCGAGTGGGGGGGGGCAGGAAGGGGGCAGCCACTGGGAGCGTCGGCTCGCGCAGCCGTGGCGCGCAAACAGAGGCGGCAGGAATGCGTGCCAGCTCCTCCTCTTCCTACCTCCTCCTCCTCCCCCGCTCCTCCTCCCCCTGCCCACACCCACATACTCCTCCCGCACTCCCTATCGAAAGCAGCGGCGAGGGCTTGTCGCCTGTCCTCTTTCCTCGCCTTGTAAACTCACCATGAGGTTCTCGCCCCCCCCTACACTCCCCTCCCCCTTCGGGCCCCTCCCCCTCTACCGGGACAAAAGACCCCCGAGTTGGCCACTGCTCCATGCGCTCACTTGGGACAGGCGGGGACGCGGCGGGAACTCGACTTTGGCGCGCTCTGCTGGGACGAGACTCGAGCTCCCCCCGCTACCCCCGGGGGTCCTCTGCCGTCGCGTAAACACTCCTTGGGTGCCACTTGGCGCGCAGAGTCCAGCGGAACCCCCGCCGCGAGGGGGCTCGCAGCGCTTCGGGTTCGGAAGGGGCTGCCTGGGACTCGCAAGACACGGGGACCTGCAGGGGAGGTTCGTGAGGCCGAGCGGGCAAAGAGCGGCGCATCCGCCCGGTGAGTGAACCCCTCACTTTGATCCGAACCTCCGGCTAAAGTAGCGAAATGACTTAACAGCCAAACCGCCAGTGCCACCATCACCAGTTTTCTTTTTCCACGTACCAGGCGCACCTTCAAGCGCCGCGACTCGTTTAACAAGACAGTCCAGCGTGAGATTCAGCTTTCAAACTTGGTACAGTGCCACAACTCCAGTTAGTAGCAGTGAACTCTGGCTCGGTCTGAGCCACTCCCTCGCTCCCGCATGTCTCGCGGAGTCTTCTCAATGGGGGGCGGTGCGCAGCAGCATGGGCAGTGGAGCCGCTCACCGAAAGCGGCCGTCACGTCGCGGTGTGAGCTTGCGGGACCGGTTCCGTCAAAATTCACGAGACCTCTCTCCCGTTGGGGACCCCCTCTCTCCCGTTGGGGACCCCCTCTCTCCCGTTGGGGACCCCCTCTCTCCCGTTGGAGACCCCCTCTCTCCCGTTGGAGACCCTCTCTCTCCCGTTGGGGACCCTCTCTCCCGTTGGGGACCCTCTCTCTCCCGTTGGGGACCCTCTCTCTCCCGTTGGGGACCCTCTCTCTCCCGTTGCGGACCCTCTCTCTCCCGTTGGGGACCTCTCTCCCGTTGCGGACCCTCTCTCTCCCGTTGGGGACCCTCTCTCTCCCGTTGGGGACCCTCTCTCCCGTTGGGGACCCTCTCTCTCCCGTTGGGGACCCTCTCTCTCCCGTTGGGGACCCTCTCTCTCCCGTTGGGGACCCTCTCTCTCCCCCGTTGGGGACCTTTCTCACCGAGGCCATCCGCGGGACCTTGCTGTAAATCATCTTCCAGCTGAATGGTTTTTCACCCGCGCGTAAACACATAAAGGCAACAGTAAATCGTGGGGCCACGCAGCCCTGAGGCTGGAGCCGGCAAACAGGGGGTCGTGTTAGGTCGCGCGGCGCGTTCCCGGGCGAGGAGGCGCGGGGGGCGATAACAGAGACGGCGAGGGAGATGCTGATGAAACGAGTGGCGAGCACGCAGATTGTCTCCCTCAGTAATCGCCCTCGAACGTACAGCCATGTGCCAGACCCTTCTGGACGAAGGGCTCGCCCCGCCGCTATTGGTCGACGGGATTGTCTAGCCATACTTCACCGCGCTAGTCGATGCAGGTTGGTGATTGCGGTGGGAGAGGTGTTGGGGGGCTCCGGTTCAGAGGCCTTTCGCTGTTGAAGTTACCGGTGGCCGTGAATCGAACTCGCGTGACCGGATTCATGGCACAGTCGCGAATCTTAGACAGCTGTATAGCACTGCACATAGCCCCGCCGTCACTCATCGCAGCATCCAACCGCCTGCTGCGTTGAACAGGGCCCTGGTGTGTAGTCACGGTGCTCTCGCCAATAACATCTGGCGAACCCGGCAGTGTGTCGGTGCACCTGACTGCTGATGAGTCCCAGAAGGCGGAAACCCGGCGGACACTCTGCGTGCTGAATAATAATGCCACTGGGTGATTGGCGTTGAAAGACAAGAGGCCGATGGGCTCTAGCGGGGTCTGTTCGTGCGCAGGGGTTTTCCCCCGCGAGATCTGTGGCGCAACTCTCCCGCGCGTTGTCGAGCACGATCTCCGAACTGAAGTTCCCGAAGCGGCACGCGAAACGTCGGACAAAATGCCGAACGCCCGAATACACGTGGGAGATGCAAATAACGAGGGTTTAAAAAAAAATATGCGCTGAGAAGTGAACAGAGGCCACGGTTGTTTGGATAAATAATTTACTAGCTGTAGCCTCGGGGGTCGATTCTGAACAAATACGAACTCGCCTCGGATCTCCCCGTGCGCCCGGCACAAGAGGAGGGGGGGGGCTGTGGGTAGCGCTGGGCTCCGAGGCTGTGATGGGGCTCGGCCTTAGATGCGCAGCTGCTGATTAAAACAAACAAGCACCACGCGAGCCTATAGGCGACATTTGTTTCGAGCAACGGGCATTGTTCATGGCGCATACCAATTATATTGAAGTTGCGGGAAGGAGACCGCGGGCCGCGCGTGCCGTGCGCGGTTCTGATGTCGCGGGGAGGCACGGCGTGGGCTTCCCGTGGACATTGCAAAACTCGCAATGCTGATGGCGTAGCGGATGATGATGGTAATTATGGGGGTGACTGCCATACCTGATGCGGATGACGACCAAGGCCGTAATTATAATATATATTGGGACACACACACACACACACCCCCCCCCCCCCCAATATATTGCTATAAAATAGATTTCTGTTTATATGATTGTGGTTATGGTTGTACTTTATCAATCCCTAATCTCTGCCATTACATACAATGAAACAAGAAAAGAAAAAAAAGAAAAAAACAGCAATGTAATACAATACACTATTAGACATTATTGTAAAAAAATAAAGAAAAGTCCATCCTATGTGTTAGTGATTTTTTTAATATTTTAGCCAGGAAATGGCAAGAAATGAGTTTTCAGATTGAGATTTTTTTTTGGGGGGGGGGGGGGGAGACCCCCAGGAATATTTGGTTCCCCCCCAATATTGACTCAATGGCTACGGCCTTGATGAGCACTGATGTTGATGTAGTGAATATTGATGATGTGGATGACTATGATGCGTGGGGTGATGGTGACGACGAGAATGAAGAGCACATCCCACGCAAGGTGTCTTCGTAGCAGTTCGTTACAAAAACCAAAACCGCTTGCAGGGCGCGAGCGAACCAGACAGTGATGGTGGCACTGATGATGGTGATGTTGATGATGGCGATGTTGATGGTATTGATGATGGTGGTGGTGATGGTGATGATGGTATTGATGATGATAATGATAGTGGTGATGTCAGCGCGCCCGGAATGCTACCCCCGCCCGCAGCGCGGTGGCGTGGAATTCAGCACCACGCCCAAGAGAAACTTACTCACCACCACAGCCTTCCTCCCACAGACAATTCCCCCAACGCGTGCTCGAGGAACGCTCAGCGGGGTAACGTTTTAGGCAATTGCCCTTCTTTAATGGTGTTGTTTTATTGTTGTAAGGACAAGGAAAAGCGTGTATTGAACGACTTTTGGAATTCCCTCCCCATCGATTCTAAACTCGCGTGAGCCACCAACCCCGATGGTGACGCACACGCCCGGCGATCGAGCGCTTGAGGGGCAAAGTGGGATCACAAACACATCCGTGCATCCCCTCGTACGCGTGATGGGTTTATTTCTGATATCCCCAAGCGGTTCGCACGAGCCCCTCTACCTCGGGCCTATGTAGGTTGAGCCTGGATGAAGCCGACACCCACCCCGAGCTGACCCGAGCTGACCCGTGTCTCCCGGCAGTAGCGGCGACGGCATCGGCATTGGCATCGTCAGCGGGGATCGCTTTCGTCCACGATGGTCGCCGACGTGGGAGAGCGGGCGGAGGAGGCCCCATCACGGGTGCGCCGTGGGCCCCCGTGCTGCGGACCGGGGACCCGGGCGCGGCAGCTGCTGCACCACCTGGCCCCGCACGCACTGCTCACGACGCTTCTCGTGCTGTACGCCCTGGCGGGGGCCCTCGCCTTCAGCTACCTGGAGCGCCCCGCCGAGCAGGAGGCCCACGAGAACGCGAGCGAGGAGGCCCAGCGCACGCTGCGTCACCTCGTCAAGAACATCATCGACGCGGTCCACACCAACGTCTGCTGCACCGGTCAGCCACGGGAGGATGCGGCGGGGCGGTGTGGGGGGGAGTTGCCAAGGGGGGCTTGGATGGGATTATCAAGGGGATACCTTAATCAGGGGTCTGGGGTGGTGACACCGCGATGATGCGGGAGAGTTCTGGTGCCGCTTCATGTCTCGTGCTCTCCCGTAGGTGATGACTTGGAGAGGCCTTCATCCAGCAGTGGATTGACAAAGAGCTGTACGTTATTATTTATAAAGATTGTGACTATCTCATCGCCCTTCAATGTGTTTCTGGGCTGTACCGCCTTGTGTCATGTCCGTCGTTTAGCTGCACCTGCTGTGCGCTTCTTCAGAAGCTATTTCCAGCGCTGAAGAAACTCCCAACATGCAGAGCAAAACGTCGGACATCGTGCCGAACGACACCCAGCGGTACAGCCAGAGCATTCGCCGGAGGGAGAGCTGGACAGCAGCAGCTTGGCTACGCGCACACGGGGGGGGTGTAGCGTGCAGGGATGGAGGGGTGGTGCACAGCAACGGGGGGAGGGGGGTAGCATGCAGGGATGTGGAGGGGGGAGGCGTGCAGGGACGGAGGGGGGGGGCTTCTCGCCTCACTACCCGGGGCTTTCCTTGCAGGGGAGGTGTGGAACAGCAGCATGAGCGGCGCTCTGGAGGAGACGCTGCGCCTGCACCTGCTGGGGGCTGGGGTGGGCTCCACGCCCCCTGACCAGGCCAAGTGGAGCTTCATGGGCGCGCTCTTCTTCTGCTGCACCATCTTCACCACCATCGGTGAATGCCGGCGCCGACCAATCGGCCCTCGGCCACAACTCTCATTGTTTATGTTCACTATTGATATCGAAGCGAAACAAAGTCGTGGCTGCTGATCCACATTGATAATTATTAATTGGACTGATTGTGGTCAACGCCGTTGATGATGGACAGTGACACCCTTGCAAACGAGACGTTTCAGATGAAATATTTAAATTTAAGATGATACATAAATTCCACGGTCATGAATTATGGCTCCGATAATTAATCCAAATGGACAATAACGACAACTGACCAACCACTGATGGCGATTGATGACGACCCTCCCTCTCGCCCTGCCCTCCCTCCCCCCCCACCCCCCGGCAGGTTACGGTAACATCTCCCCAGTGACGAGCGTCGGTAAGGTGCTGTGCATGGCCTACGCCACGCTCGGCATCCCCATCATGCTACTGGTGGTGGCCGACGCGGGCGACCTATTGGCCGCCGGACTCACGCGCCTCTACACCACGTGCCGCGACCGCTGCTCCTCCACCCTCGAGCGTTGGAGACGACGGGAGAAAGGCCACGGCGTCGACAAGAAGGGTGCGCGGGAGCAGCGCCGGTGGTGGTGGGCCCAGAAGCGCCGCTCCCGCCGTGGCGGCGGTGAGGGAGAGCCGGATGGGCTCCGTGGCGCGGACGGGCCCGCGGGAGCCCTCGTGGGAGAGAACGGCCTCACCGAGCTGGACGGTCTGCTTCTGTCGGCCAAACCTAGCAATGGCGGTGGCGGCGCGCCGCCCGCTTCGGACACCGCGCCGGACCCCTGCTCGGAGCAGAGGTCGGGCTCGGTGCGGAGGTCGGGGTCCGTGCGCAGTGGCGACCACGTCCTGCTCGAGTTCCAGGCACTGCGGCGGCTCAGGTCGCTGAGGAACAGCATAGCGGCGGCGCCGGACGAGACGTCGCTCTTCGGGACGACCGGCGCGCTCCGGGGCGTGCGCCATCGGTCGCCGAGCGACGCCGTGGGAATGGTGGTGGCGCCGGGCGGGAGGTCCGTGGTGGTGGAGTTGGAGGAGTTCACCGGCGTCTGGGCGGCGCCGGCGGCGTCGGACGGCGCGACGCTCCTCCGCGCCGGCGTGGGGCAGCGCCGGCTGTCAGAGGGCGGCGGCGTTCGGCCCGTGGCCGGAGCCCGGCTGGAGCGCAGCCGCTCGTGGCCTGGCGTGACGGGCGTGGCCGACGCCGCCACCAAGATCCGCTGGATCGGGGAGCTGGCCGAGCAGCTGGATGTGCCGGTACGGCTCATCTTGGCGACGCTGGCGGCGTACGTGGCGCTGGGCGCCCTCATGATGCCCTTCTGGGAGGAGTGGAGCTACCTGGACGCCTTCTACTTCTGCTTCGTGACCATGACCACAATCGGCCTGGGCGACATCGTGCCCAGCCACCCCAACTACTTCCTGCTCATCTCCATTTACATCGTCTTCGGCATGGCCGTCATGTCGGCCGCCTTCAAGCTCACGCAGGACCGCATCTTCGCGTGCTACCGCCGGCTCGTCACATCGCGGCACCGCCTGTGCCGCCGTTGCCTGGCGTGCGGGAGCGGCCCGGGCGCGGGGGCCGAGGGGTGACCCCCGCGTGAACTCCAGCGTTCGACCTCGACCCCCGTTCCCCCCTGCCGTTAGCCCTGTGGGGCCAGGGCGGGGTTTGGGTGGAAGAAACGAACAGACGTGGCAACGGACAGATTAAAAAAGTGCACCCAGGCGCGAATATTTTCACGGAACTGTAATGCAGATCTTGATTTGAAGCTTTCGTGATGCAGATGTAGAACGTGAGCCGGTGGTGACGCCGGCAGTAGTGGCAGTAGCGGTGGCAGCGTTTGCTGGGCCCCCACGGCCGCTTGTGCGAGGGCCCCGCGGCGCTTGTCGTGTTTGGGCGCGACGGAGACCCACACCACGTGCCGCCCTCTTCCGCCTCAGTTGAAAATAGCGGCGAATTAAAAATAACATCAAACGAACAAACCTCATAACCCCATGGGGAGTGGGGGGGGGGCAGCGTGGGGGGGGGGGCAGCGTGGGGAGACATCTCAATTTAGCAGGGCCCTCCTGAAAACATTCTTCAGTGAGGAGGCTCTCCTGGGTAAATACATGGCACTGTTATTGTTGTTATTGATTGCAGCGATTAGTGAGCCATTCGAGCGGTCCATGGTGTGATGGTGCAAGTCCTATTGTGGGGGAGGGAGGGCTAGATCCGAGGACGGGGGGGGCTTGAGCAACGTCAGATCTCGTGCGGTGTCGTCATTGCTAACCAGCTTGTGAGTGAGTAGCTAGTTAATGAATCGATTGTAGTTATGATTTAAGCTCCGCACGCGACTGCAATAACCTCTTGATTCGTCATGATTCGCAGCTGCTGGTGACGTCACTCAGGGAGACCCCGTGCGGGGCGGGGTGGGCGGGGGGGTGTGCGGGGGATGCCCCCCCCCCCCAGACCGCGATACTGTCGGGTCGCCTAATTGGAATAGGATAACGCTATTTAATAATTATTATTATTATAGCACGGGTTATAGCCATAAGCGCACAGAGGATGGAGGAGGGGTGGGGTAAAGTAAAGCGGAGGGAGTCTCAGTGTTAGCGCACGTGTGCGTGTGTAACGTTTGTACTGGCGATTTATAAAACTTCCGATTTCTACTTTTCGTGCTGCGTGGGCCCCGTGTGCTGTTTTCCGTGCTGCGTGGGTGAGGTCGAGCTGCTGCGGTGTGTAAACATCGCCACTCGGGAGACAAAGGCGGCCGGGTATGTTGCTGGCAACCCAACCCAACCCCCTCGTGTGCCGCTTTGACCTTCACAGTTGCTCGCTAAGATCGCTCGCTCCCAACATTCTGGCTAAGTTAGACATGGTGGTGGTGGGGGGGGGGTTGTTTGTGTCTCTGTGTGGTCGAACGTGAGGCGAAGTGTGAACTGTGAGTCGTGAGGGAATGTTGTTGTTGTGTTGCTCATGAGTGGAGATGCTTCAGAGTCCAGGTCTGTCGCAATTCTCTTTAACTCTCAAGTTTGGCAATAAATGCCCCCCCACCACCACCACCCATCCCCCATTCCCCCTCCCCCATTCTGACCCACTCCGCCCATTCAACCCCACAAGTATTGGTTTGTAACGTAGTGCGCTAACCACTGCGCCACCGCTCCCCACTCAGACACCCCCCCCCCCTTCACCAGCACCCAAAGATCCCCCGTGTAGCTTTAACATGCTTTTGGAACGAGTGCCGCTCGCGAGCACCAATGAAGGCCGGCACGGTACACAAGGCGGTGGGTGGCCAGCACCATGCCCAGTCGCATTTGTCTCCCCAGTGTTGTATGCATGATGGACTTGTTTCGCACCGAACTGGCTCCTCAGTTGAGGATAAGTAGACCTAGGGGAGGCCCAGGACCCGTTCAGATAATCGTCAATGATGTTGGCCGTGAGCGGGAATCGACCTAACGTGCCCGCATTCGCAGCACGACGCGCTAACCGCTGCGCCACCACTCCCCCTCCCCCACCACTCCCTCCACCCCCTCCCCCACCACTCCCTCCACTACCACTCCCCCATCGCTGGCGTCGCCACGAGCGAGTCCTCCGCATGGGGGGCCCCCTTGTGGCCGCTGGTGCCACCAACTGGCCGGTGTCGCGCGCTTGCGGCATTCCACGTCAATTTGGGAACCCAGCACGTGGACTCCCGCGAGACCCCATCGCTCTCAGCCAACAAACAGCTCCTCTGTGCCCCGTTACCACATGGCCATCACTCCAGCCCATCGCCTCCAATCCCTCATCCACCCACCATCATCATCAACCCCTTTCGAACCACCCCTCTCCCTCCCTCCCTCATCAGCCCACGCCATCGCCTCCACCTTGCGGTGAAAGCGTTAGAAATGTTTGTCCTAAAAGAAAATGAACTAATTTAATCTTTTATTTATGACTTTAAATTAAAATCAGCATCCGGCTGCGAACACAAATCGCGTTTTCTTCTTGTTGCAAAAGTAACGAGGATCATGGCGCGTAAAACAATTAACTCGTTAAAACAACGACGGGTGGAGCCGAGTCGAAGTGCCGACGATGGCGGGAATGGTGCGGCGTGAGTGCATGGACACGAAGACCTCCTCCCCCACCTCCTCCTCCCTCACCTCCTCCTCCACCAGCACCACACGGACCGCGTCGGTTCGTCCGGATTCACCTCGACGACTCCGGCGCGGTGCTCACGCCACGGAGGGAGCGATCGAGCGCGCTGCGTTTAGACCCGGGCCACGTTGGCTTTGCGGGGCTTTGCGGGGATGCGCTTTGACCATACTTCACCACTCACACGGCAGCCTCGCGCTTGTCAGCATGAATGGCGCCGAATATCATTAAGTGTACCTAATTATTGTTGCTATTTTGACGTGAGTATAGCCGCCTCTAGTGGCTTACAGGGATCGCGCGAGAACCCATTTCACGCAACGATTTTAAATGAATCAAAAGGTATTGATTACACTATGTAGAACAATATTTGTTCCTGGGTACTCGGTGTTATTTTTTTTTATTGCTTATGCCTAAAAAGTATAGAACATGGCTATTGTTCCCCACAAACTTTTGCTTTTGTGACCAGGACTTTATGTGAACGAAAGACAAATGCACACCACGTTTTCTCATTGAAAATAGGTTCATTTCAAAAGATCAATGTCCTGGTCACAAAAGCAAAGTTTGTGGGGAATAATAGCTATTATCTGGACTTTTCAAGCATAAGCAATTAGGAAATTACACTTACTACCCAGGAACATTTTGTTTTGTTACAGTGTTATTAACGCACGCGGTGTGACGCAAGTATCCCGAGCCTGACACCGACATTGACATCGATTACCCATTCGGCTTCTACGCGGCGACCATCTCTACCCAGCGGGTACTAACACCCCCAAAACCAAACAAACCCCCCCTGCTCTTCTGTATCACCCGGGGCGCCTAAACTCTCGTGGTGCCAATCCACATGGCCACGAAAGGTGAATCGCGTGATTACCGCGTGTGCACGGACAGCCCTCCCGTCAACTACTGGACCGAGGACTCTTCCCCCCACGCCGTGCGGGTTCGTGGGTTGTGTGGGGGGCGGTCACACTGCCCGTGCATGGCCACGCTGGTCGGTGCGAGTTGGTGAAGGCGGGGAGCGTACACCGTGGGAGTTGGGAATCGCACAATTCGCTTGTAATGATCCACATACGCACGAAGTACAATATAACCAAACTGGTACCAATAAAGTGTCAGTTTCAGCCCTCACCCTAACGTGGGACCCATTGGCGTTAGGGTCACGCGACGGCGGTCAGTTCCACCGAGGTGGGACTTGCAGGTCAGTGCAGGGAGAATATTCAGCTAGAGCTGTTCGGGGCTGAACTCCGGAAAAAAAATACTTCACGAGAAAATGAAACCCCGGGTTCATGTCGAGTGCGAGCGAGGCTCGAGTTGACCTGGTGGAACTCTGCGTGAACCCGGGTGGACGCGAGGTCGGAGGACCGAGCCGGGCGCGAGGTCGCCTGAGGTTGGATGAGATCCTCTTTAGAGCGGATCGAGTCTCCCCGCCTGACCATCGGAGGCACGAGCGAGATGCGCGGTGGACGAGCGGCTGTAGCAGCAGACGATTTTTTCAGGGACGGGACGGAGCTGGGAGCATCAGTGGACAACAACCTGGCCACGATCCGGAACTTTAAACTCGCTCCACTCAGTGCCGGACATAAACGAAGTGCACCCCAGTGGGTCTACTTTACACGGTGCACCCCAGTGGGTCTACTTTACACGGTGCACCCCAGTGGATCTACTTTACACCGTGCACCCCAGTGGGTCTACTTTACACGGTGCACCCCAGTGGGTCTACTTTACACGGTGCACCCCAGTGGGTGTACTTTACACGGTGCACCCCAGTGGGTCTACTTTACACCGTGCACCCCAGTGGGTCTACTTTACACGGTGCACCCCAGTGGGTCTACTTTACACGGTGCACCCCAGTGGGTCTACTTTACACGGTGCACCCCAGTGGATCTACATTACACGGTGTACCCAAGTGGGTCTACTTTACACCGTGCACCCCAGTGGGTCTACTTTACACAGTGCACCCCAGTGGGTCTACTTTACACAGTGCACCCCAGTGGGTCTACTTTACACGGTGCACCCCAGTGGGTCTACTTTACACCGTGCACCCCAGTGGGTCTACTTTACACGGTGCACCCCAGTGGGTCTACTTTACACCGTGCACCCCAGTGGGTCTACTTTACACGGTGCACCCCAGTGGATCTACTTTACACGGTGTACCCAAGTGGGTCTACTTTACACCGTGCACCCTAGCGGGTCTACTTTACACGGTGCACCCAAGTGGGTCTACTGTACACCGTGCACCCCAGTGGGTCTACTTTACACGGTGCACCCAAGTGGGTCTACTGTACACGGTGCACCCCAGTGGGTCTACTGTACACGGTGCACCCCAGTGGGTCTACTGTACACGGTGCACCCCAGTGGGTCTACTTTACACGGTGCACCCCAGTGGATCTACTTTACACGGTGTACCCAAGTGGGTCTACTTTACACCGTGCACCCCAGTGGGTCTACTTTACACCGTGCACCCCAGTGTGTCTACTTTACACGGTGCACCCAAGTGGGTCTACTGTACACCGTGCACCCCAGTGGGTCTACTTTACACGGTGCACCCCAGTGGGTCTACTTTACACGGTGCACCCAAGTGGGTCTACTTTACACGGTGCACCCCAGTGGATCTACTTTACACGGTGCACCCCAGTGGGTCTACTTTACACCGTGCACCCAAGTGGGTCTACTTTACACCGTGCACCCCAGTGGGTCTACTGTACACGGTGCGCCCCAGTGGGTCTACTTTACACGGTGCACCCCAGTGGGTCTACTTTACACGGTGCACCCCAGTGGGTCTACTTTACACAGTGCACCCCAGTGGGTCTACTTTACACGGTGCACCCCAGTGGGTCTACTTTACACAGTGCACCCCAGTGGGTCTACTTTACACAGTGCACCCCAGTGGGTCTACTTTACACGGTGCACCCCAGTGGGTCTACTTTACACGGTGCACCCCAGTGGGTCTACTTTACACGGTGCACCCCAGTGGGTCTACTTTACACGGTGCACCCCAGTGGGTCTACTTTACACGGGTGCACCCCAGTGGGTCTACTTTACACAGTGCACCCCAGTGGGTCTACTTTACACGGGTGCACCCCAGTGGGTCTACTTTACACGGGTGCACCCCAGTGGGTCTACTTTACACGGTGCACCCCAGTGGGTCTACTTTACACGGTGCACCCCAGTGGGTCTACTTTACACAGTGCACCCCAGTGGATCTACTTTACACGGGTGCACCCCAGTGGGTCTACTTTACACAGTGCACCCCAGTGGGTCTACTTTACACAGTGCACCCCAGTGGGTCTACTTTACACGGGTGCACCCCAGTGGGTCTACTTTACACGGTGCACCCCAGTGGATCTACTTTACACGGTGCACCCCAGTGGGTCTGCTTTACACGGGTGCACCCCAGTGGGTCTACTTTACACAGTGCACCCAGTGGGTCTACTTTACACGGGTGCACCCCAGTGGGTCTACTTTACACGGTGCACCCCAGTGGGTCTACTTTACACGGTGCACCCCAGTGGGTCTACTTTACACGGGTGCACCCCAGTGGGTCTACATTACACGGTGCACCCCAGTGGGTCTACTTTACACGGTGCGCCCCAGTGGGTCTACTTTACACGGTGCACCCCAGTGGGTCTACTTTACACGGTGCGCCCAGTGGGTCTACTTTACACGGGTGCACCCCAGTGGGTCTACTTTACACGGTGCACCCCAGTGGGTCTACTTTACACGGTGCACCCCAGTGGGTCTACTTTACACGGTGCACCCCAGTGGGTCTACTTTACACGGTGCACCCCAGTGGGTCTACTTTACACGGTGCACCCCAGTGGGTCTACTTTACACGGTGCACCCCAGTGGGTCTACTTTACACGGTGCACCCCAGTGGGTCTACTTTACACGGTGCACCCCAGTGGGTCTACTTTACACGGTGCACCCCAGTGGGTCTACTTTACACGGTGCACCCCAGTGGGTCTACTTTACACGGGTGCACCCCAGTGGGTCTACTTTACACGGTGCACCCCAGTGGGTCTACTTTACACGGGTGCACCCCAGTGAGTCTACTTTACACGGTGCACCCCAGTGGGTCTATTTTACACAGTGCACCCCAGTGGGTCTATTTTACACAGTGCACCCCAGTGGGTCTACTTTACACCGTGCACCCCAGTGGGTCTATTTTACACAGTGCACCCCAGTGGGTCTATTTTACACAGTGCACCCCAGTGGGTCTATTTTACACAGTGCACCCCAGTGGGTCTACTTTACACGGTGCACCCCAGTGGGTCTACTTTACACCGTGCACCCCAGTGGGTCTACTTTACACGGTGCACCCCAGTGGGTCTACTTTACACCGTGCACCCCAGTGGGTCTATTTTACACAGTGCACCCCAGTGGGTCTACTTTGCACCGTGCACCCCAGTGGGTCTATTTTACACAGTGCACCCCAGTGGGTCTACTTTATACCGTGCACCCAAGTGGGATTTTACACAGTGCACTAAGTGGGGAAAATGTAGAGCGTACCATTCCAGGGGAGCTCGTGTGGTCATGGCTATTCGGTGTTTTTTGTTGCACTCTTTGAAACGTGTCATCATGAGGTGGTCGCTGAATGGAAAGAGATCGCGGGGATTTTACGCGGTGACCAGGGGGAGGCCTCTTTAAGTCTGACACTCAACGTCGCTCGGTTCTGCACAACAACAACAAAGCACGGACAAAAGCAGGCGGCTTCGCCTAAATATACTCTCGATTTGGGAAGAAAAATACGTGTTTTTTTTAATCAGTTTAAAATTTATAAAAACGTTTTACAAATAACAGTGTAGAGAATAACATTTCTTAAATTAAATAGAAAAAAACCGCATTAAATAGAGGCCGCAGTTAACTGCACTAATGTCACTAATGCATTTAAATAATTAAATAATAACCATACATAATCATTTTTTCTTCTACATCAGTCACGTGGTGCAAAAACAAAAGCGCGAAAAATGTTCCACCGAGTGCGGCGACCTGGGACCACGGGGATTCGACTCTGAGAACGCGACCCCAGGCTCCCAGGTCCCTCTACTGCTCCCTCCTCCACTGGCTCATCTGAGCCGAGTCAACGCAGGGCCCTCGCGGTGCCGGCGGATTCTCCACTGGCTCGTTTCTGTGCCCAGCCAGAACCAGACCGTCACAAGACGTCGGAATCTGGCTCGAGGCCAAGCAGGGCCAGGGGCGGAGCTAATGGCGCGGTCGTTGCGAGCGAAGTCGGTCGGCGCACAGCGGAGAACCACCGTCACGGCGTCATCTGCACGAGTCTCGACTCGCGACTCGTTCATTCCTTGTGATGTCGGTGGGACACGGCTGGGCTCCTGCAGTGGATGAACGTGGCGCCTCCTGGGCCGTGCCAGAGCTGGCTCGGTTGTGCAGTGGAAAGAGAAATAACAGTCAGAACCAGACACTGGCCCGACCCCAAGTAGCCTGGCCACGGGGTCGCTGGCCTCGCTGGCATCGCTCCCCAGAGGGGGACCCCGCGTGCCACGTGCGCTGCAGTGGGACACGCGCTCCCCCTTGCTGTGGATAACAGCACTGCAGCCAATCAGGAGCCCTGACCCAGCTCTATCCTTAACCCCAACCCCAGCCACATCCATCTCTGCACGGATATTGCGCTGCTAACACCAAACCTGAAAATGGAACGAAAAGTAAATAGGGTCTGGCGAAGCACAGGAAGTTAGGTCTCCAGGGTAGGGAGGGTTAGGGTGAGTGGGAGGGCTGGTACTCGTGGGTGGTTGGCTAGTTGGTTGTGGGTGGGGCTCGAGTTTTGTTGGCCGTCTTCATCCCCATGACAGTGCAGTCCTGGCAAAGATCACTCCTCCAATCTGGTGCTCACACCATGCCTCCAAGTCACGACGCCAGCTCTGATTAGTTTGCTGCAGTGTTTTACCACTCCATCTCCCCTCTCCGCAGTCCAGGGGTAGGGAGCAGGGTCAATTAAATCTTCATCATCATCATCATCTACTCGGGGACGCTATGAGCAAGGACATAATTACAAGAGACGTGGGGAGTGGGGGTCACACAAGGTCCTCGGCGCGCTGCGCCCCCCACACGCGGTTGTCCCTCTTGGCGAGCCGGTTGGGCTGCTTGGGCTGCAGGGCGATGATGGAGGCCGCTGGGCCTCCGGGCCCCTCCCCGCCGGGCCCCACGCCGGGCCCCGACGCCCTGTACTCCACGGCGGTGGCCGCCGCGGGGAGTCGCGACTTCCTGTCCACGGCCGCCAGAACGTCGGGCCGCAGGCCGCGGGCCCCGGGCCTCAGGGCCACTTTCTCCTCATCCTCATCCTCCTCATCGTGGTGGTGATGATGGTCGTGATGGTCGTGGTTATGATCGTGGCGGTGATCGTGGTGGTTGTGGTCGTGGTCACCCACGCCCCTCTTCTCAGGGCCCGCGTCTCCCGCGGGCCTCTCTGCGGCCCCTGGGTCGGCCCGAGCGATCAGGTTCTTGATGCGGTCGAGCGGCAGTCGCTGGTTGTTGGAGGTGGCGGCGGCGGCGGTGGCGGTGGTGGCGCTGTCGGTGGCGGCGGCGACGCCGGTGGCACGGGGGACGCCGGGGGCGATGGTCACCGGAGGCCTCACTTCGGCGGGCAGCACGGACACAAAGGCCTTGTGCTCCTTTGCGCGGCGCTGGCGGCAGAGCCAGAGCAGGCCGAGCGCGAGGAGGCAGGCGAGCCACAGCACCCCGATGAGCACGGCGAGCAGCGGCAGCAGGAAGCCTGGAGGGCAGCAACATCAGCAAAATCATCGGGACGGTCACGGCTACAACACTGCATCAGCACCATCACTCACAGCACTATCACCTACTGCATCAGCACAATCACCCACTGCATCAGCACCATCACCCACTACATCAGCACCATCACTCACTACATCAATACCATCACCCACTGCATCAGCACCATCACCCACTGCATCAGCACCATCACTCACTACATCAGCACCATCACCCACTTCATCAGCACCATCACCCACTGCATCAGCACCATCACCCACTGCATCAGCACCATCGCAGACGTCCTCAACACCACCCTCTCACCTGGTTCCCGGGGTGCGCGGTCCAGAATCTCCACCTTGACCTCGGCCAGCGCCCTGAGTGCCGTGCCGTTCACCTGCAGCTGCTGGATCGCCTCCAGAAGCTGTCCCGTGACGTCGCGCAGAGACCCGGGGCCCTGTGGGCCTGGTCCCCCGCGGGATCCCGACAGGACGCTGCCCACGGACTGCGGGGTAGGGTTGGGGTTGAAGGCAAGGGTCGAGAAAAGGGTCACAGTTAGGGTCAGGGGGCTGATCCCTGCAGTGGAGACCCATCTGACGGCAGTGGTGTGAGCCAGCAATTACAGGGCTGTACCTCTACCTTGACCTTATATCTACACAGCAGAGGGCAGTGCAGCAAATCTATTGTTGTACTGCACTTCGCTATTGACCCTGCGTGTTTAAGGTGTTCATGCGCATGTGCTTGGGTCTGTCCGCGTGGGGGAGTGGCGGTGCTGTGGTTGGCGCATGGCACTACCCTCCCCCTCCACCCACGCCATCGATGTCGGCCGTGGCGTCCCGGCAACGGCCAACATCGGTGGCGTAAACATGAACCGGTGGAGCCGGTGGAGCTGCACTCACCACGGTGACGGTGACCTGGCCGGGCCCCGGTGTGGCCGCCTCACAAAGCAGCACAACGGGCCGGGCGGGGGACAGGTCCCGCAGCGCCGGCGAAAAGCGCAGCTCCGAGCACACCTGCTCCACCATCAGGCCCTGCGAGTGTGGGGGGCATGGGGGTGGGGGGGGGGGCGACAGGATCACAGGTCACACGGGGGGCTACACTCACTGTGACGGGACAGCGCACACAAGTGGACGAGCAACCACATTAACCAATTCAACAAAAGGAAAAGGATTCCCCCCCGTATAGCCTTAACAGACTGTTGAGGCAAGTGCTGTTAATGAACATCTATAAAGGTCCGGCACCACGCCGGGCCGCCTTTTTCTCCCGAGTACCAGATACTCACACTTGAGGTTGAGTCAACCTAGGGGAGGCCCAGAACCGGTTCATATAATTATCGTCACCCATGTTGACCATTAACGGGAATCGAACTCGGTTCGCCGGGTTCTTACAGACATATACACCCGCACACAGCCACATGTGCACACACCCACACGCGTGTGTATGCACACACACACACCCATGCTGCGCGTGTGCGTACCGGCTGCATATGTGCCGGGTTGAAGTAGAGCGTGATGCGAGAACAGCGGGCGTCGCTGTGTGGGGGGTCACTCGGGAGGCACGCGTCCCTCGGGGGCTCCCTCGGGGGCCAGCACTCCCCCCAGTCAGCGCAAGGTGGTGCCAGGCACCCCCGCGGCCCCACGGGGCGGCACGTCTGGTGCGAGCCGCACCGCGCCCCCCCTCTCAGCGAGCACGGGCGATCGCCACACCACACCTGGGCAGGGCAGAGGAGTTCGGTTAGGGGAGGGGGGGGGGGCACGGGGACATATGTGGTACAGCTTTCTCAGAGCGACCATCCTATCTCACAATGACCAGCCTGTTATACATTGCATTTTCTTTTTTTTCAATGTCAATCCTGTTATAGCCATCCCATAGTAACCATCTCATAATAACCAGCCTGCAATTCAGAGCCATCTCATTCATAACCATCACACCCATTAATAGTCACTTAACAATAACCCTCTCATTTTAACCATCCCAATTATACGCGTCCAGCAATGTTCCGTTTAATCCCGCGGCGGCAACGGCGGCGGCGTAGTCGTTGACCTGGCTCGCTGGTGGACTGACTCACCCTGGTGCAGTTGATGAGCCCGCCCGAGCACTCGCACGCGTTGCACTCGTCGTCCCAGCGCGAGCCGTGTGCCCGCAGCCGCCCGTGGTGGAAACACGGCCGCTCGTGCGCGGCTAACGGGGGAGGGGGGGGGACAAGGGGGGAGACATGGGTGAGACCGACGCAGCTGATGCACCGCACGCAGGAGACGCAGGTGACGCGGGCGTACGCGCGGATGGGCGGTGGGTTTACGGCGGCACGGTCACCGATGGTCCGGTCACGGGGGGGGGGGGGGGGGGGGGGGGGGTTACGGGCGGCACGGCCTCCGCCCATGGGCGCCGTCGCGTCACTCACCTTCCTGGCAGAGGCTTCCTGAGCGGCCGAGGGGACAGACGCAGCGGAACGCGTTGATCTCGTCCATGCACGTGGAGCCAGCGGCGCACGGGCTCGACTGGCACTCGTCGATGTCTGCACGGCACGGGCACAGCGCAGAGTCAAGGCTGGGCGTCATGGGACGGCTTGCCGTGCATCGGGATAGTCACGGAGGCACCACCGGAAGGCAAGCGCATTCATGAGCGCGCAACTCTTACAACCCCGGTTTGGGGGAGATGAGGAGGACCACGATTTGAGTGAACGTCAAAACACTGGACGGGACGGAAGCGGTCTCGGTTCAAAGACGTCGCAATGGACGGACAGGAGTGGAGAAACGACGTGAGGAGACGTCGGTGAAGGACACGGTCACGGCCCACGGTGAAAAGCCCACGAGTAGAATGGAGAGGAGGATGATGTGCACTGCGGGCTCAGCGTTTCCGCGCGTTACGGGAAAGGCAAAGGCATCGGCCACTCACTGATGCGGCAGTCGGGCCCCGCGAAGCCCGGGGAGCACTCGCAGCGGTACCAATTGTCCCCGTCCACGCACGTGCCGCCGTTGTAGCTGCAGGAGGAGAGCACAGGGGCACAAACTCGTCACGCACCTCGTCGCGCACTGGCGCCAGGTTCTGACTTGGCTCTCGTCAACCCGTGTCACCGCGTGCGCCGCCGCCGCCCAACGACGCCGGGCGCCCCCGAGCTCCGTGGCTCCGTTGCGTTTATTTAAGGAGACAAGAGGAAAAAATGTGTGGCTCACATCCAACTCACCAGGGGTGGGGGTTGCAGTCGTTGGTGTCTTTGGCAGGACGTGGGAGCGAAAGGAGAGGAGAGAGCGGAGAGACATGAATGATTAATATTCCATAACGTAAAGCGTCGGGCACTGCGCGCAACACGACACGGCGGCTAAATGCGGAGCGACTTGGTGGGGCAGAGCGACGGACAAAGGGATCCGGAGGCCTGGAAAACACCAGCCCAGCCACACTGGGCCGGGCTCGCCAACCTCACGCTCATCAAAAACACCACCACCCGAACCCCAACACGAACCCCATTCCAAATCCTAACTCGACCCTAACCCATAACCCCTAATCCCAACACTGACGCTACCCTAACACATAACCATAACCTCTAATACGAACACGAATTCTACCCTACCCCGAAACCCTAACCCCTCATCCCGAAACGAACCCGACCCCACCCTAATCCCAATGCTAATCCTACCCTAACTATAACCCCTAACCCTAAGCATTTCCTACCCTGACCCCTAAGTCTGACCACAGACAAAACCCCGTCGGTCATAGTGTGCGGTGGTGGTCATCGGGCAAAGTGTCCGCGCTGGTTGCGCTGCTGTTCGGTGGAGGTGTTGGCGATTGTGGTGGTGGGGGGGGGGGTCACTGGGGCGGAGTGTCCCTGCTGGCTGTGTCGGTGTCCCGTGAGTGGAGTGGTGCGCTGCGGGCCCTCACTGTGCGCACACGTGGGGCCCTCCCAGCCGTCGCGGCACACGCAGGTGAAGGAGGACGAGTCGGCGCCCCCCACGCACGTGCCCCCGTTCTGGCACGGGCTCGACGCACAGCTGCTGTTCCTGGCTGGGGGGGGCGGGGGGGCAAGGGGGAGGGGCGCGTCGCGTTTGTGAGACAATCAATGTTTGTGCCTTAATGGAAAAAAGCGTGCGCATGTCGGCAAGCGACTTGCGGGGGAACGGGGGGGGGGGGCGGGGGCGTGCTGGCGTGGAAGTGAACGTGTGCGGGCGCGAGAGTGTACGAGTGGTTGTGTATGCGAGTGTGCAATTACGTGAGAGTGTAACCATGGGAGTGTGCAGGGTGCGAGTGAGCGAATGCGCGAGTATGTAAGCGTGTTTGTGTGAGCGTGTGAGTCAGTGTGTGAGCGTGTGTGTGTGAGTGTGTAAGCGTGTGTGTGAGTGTGTAAGCGTGTGTGTGAGTGTGTGAGCATGTGAGTGAGTGTGTGAGCGTGTGAGTGAGTGAGTGCATGAGCGTGTGAGTTTGTGTGTGCGTGTGTGTGAGTGTGCATGTGAACGTGTACCCACCCACGCTGCAGGTGCTGCCCTCCCACCCCAGGGGGCAGTGGCACACGAACGAGTCCCCGTGGTCGTAGCACGTGCCGCCGTTGTGACACGCGGTCTCATCGCACTGGCTCTCACCTGCCACACACACAGCCGTGTACATTGGTCCACATGCACACGCAAAGATCCCCCGCTCCGGTCTGCCCCCACAGGCCGGGGGTTGCAGGCTGGAACGGCGCACGAGGAAGTAGTGTGGCCAGCTTCACGCCTTTGTCTCCCCACCATTGACGTGCACACACCGTTCATGTGACCAATTTATAGCTGAGTCGACCTAGTAAAGACCCAGGACCGGTTCAGATATTCACCGCAAATGTTTATCGAGGCTGGTAATCGCAGTGCGCAGACTACTGCTCTACAGCGCACACACACAGCTCCCCCGTATAGCTTTAACAGACTGTTGGGGCAAGTGCTGTTTGCCAGTACCACCTTTGAAGGCCGGCACGGCACACAAGGGGATGGGTGGCCAGCACCACGCCCGGCAGCCTTTCTCTCCCCATAACCAGTTTAGATATTTGCCACTGTTATTGGTCGTGAGCGGGAATCGAACTCGGGTCGCCGGGTTCATAGCACAGACTCAAGACGCACACGTACACACACAAATCCACACGCACACACACGCGCGCACTCTCATCATCACGACAGAGACCCCCCGTAGGGTTGACGCAGTGAGGCTGGGGTGAACATGAGACATGGGTGAGTCGGCACAACCCCTGGGAGAGGGGGCTGGTACTAGGAAACCCAGCTAGAAGGTGTGGGGGGCAGGATGGGTGAGCTGGGACCAGTGGAGTTTGGACGAGGGTCCGGGGGGGGGGAGGGGCTTCAGGGGGAGAGGGGGGGGGGGGGGGTACTCACGTGAGTGGCAGGTGCGCCCCTTCCAGCCGTTGCGGCACTGGCACTGGAAGTCGTTGACCAGGTCGCGGCAGCGCCCGCCGTTGTGGCACGGGTTGGGGTGGCAGTCGTTGATGTCTGCCCGAGGGTGGTGGTGGTGGTGGGGGGGGAGGGAACGATCATTGGTGATTGCGCTTTGGGATAAAGAGTGGCGGGGGTGTCCCGCGAGAGTCGTCACGACGCGAGTGTGCCAGGGCGTGTGGGCAGTGTGCGCTCTGCGGATGCGTGATTGTAATGTCGTGGGCAAGTTCTTGCGTATGTGCGTGTGTACGTGTATGTGCACGTGTGTGTGCACGTTTGTGTGTGTGCGCGTGCGTATTCGTGTACCGTGGCGGCCTTCATAGATGCTCGCTGACATCACTTTCCTAACAGTCTGTTAAAGGCTATACGGTGGATCTTTGGAGTGTGTGTATGTACGTGTGTTTTCTTTGTGTACGTGTGTGCGCGCGCGTGCCACGCACCGGTCTGACAGAGGTCGCCCTCCCAGCCCTCGGGACACACGCACTGGAAAGCGCTCACGCCGTCGATGCACGTGCCTCCGTTGTGGCACGGGTTGAGCTGGCAGTCGTTGATGTCTGCGCAAGGTCACGGGCGAGAGAACCGGGGGGGCGCCATCACACTCTCAGCGTCGTCAACGCGATCGTCATTCAGTGGATGGACAACTTCTATCCGTGCCTTGCTGTCTTCCCATCTTCCCTATCTCCTTCGCTCTCCAGCTCTGTCCTTCCTTTGCCGTGTCCCCCACGACACCGTCTCTCCACCTCTCCCTTGTCCCATCTCTGAGTCTTAGTCCCCAGATCCTCACCTCGTGTGACTAAACAACTTCAGCCTGGTGCTAGCCTTCCGTGCGTTGCTCCTTCCCCTACCACGCACCCACGTGTGTGTGTGTTCTCCATCCGTGGCGTGGTGCTGGCCACCCACCCGCTTGTTTACCGTGCTGGCCTTCACAGGTGCTCGCTATCAGCACTTGCCCAAACAGTCTGCTAAAGTTATAGGGAGCTCATTGTCTTTGTCTCCATCCGTACACCCAGCCAGGTCTCGTTTTCATATCTGCCACCACCACGCTTCTATGAAATTAAACGTCTACAGTGCGCGATCCAAGAACGCGTGGCTATAAGAGCACGTGGTCGTGCCAAGCGGAACCCCACGATGCGTGTCAAGGGCAAACAACGTTTTCAATCGGCGAACATTTCCAGCTGCGATGTACGGACGGGAACCCGGGACGCCAGCGAACACGGAGCAAGGAGTCCACGAGGTGGGGCAGACGGGGTACAGAGACAGCGCGCTTGGAACAGCGCCCAGAGTCAGAAGCACCGAACACGAATGATGGAAACAACTCGGAAAAAACCCCCGTTGGCCGCCGAGCGGGTTTGGCCGAGAGGGACGAAGGGCCGACAGGGATGACGGGCCGTCAGGGACGAAGGGCCGACGGGCGAGACTAGCGACGGGAAAGGCAGCCAAGCGAGACAATGCGACTGAGAAAATGACCAGGGCAGAGGTGAAGCGATGAGATGAGTTCGGAAGCGAGACGGATCGCGGTGTCCGCAGGACCGTGAGAGATGTAGAAGCGTGGAGAGACCACGAACGAGGACGATGGTTTTAAAAAAAATCGGAAAGAAAAGTCGTCACCTCGTGTCCGTCCTGATCGGGCGGGAATGCGAGAGCGGAAGAGAAAGCGGAGAGGGGTTTACGGCGCGGCCACCGGACGTCGGGATTCACGTTCACGCACGCGAATACAGCAGCAGTGGAGAGAGCATGTCCGCACACCCACACACGTCCACACAACCACACGTCCACACAATCACACGTCCACACGACCACAGGTCCACACAATCACACGTCCACACGACCACACGTCCACACACGTCCACACAACCACAAGTCCACACAACCACACGTCCACACAACCACACGTCCACACAACCACACGTCCACACATTCACACACGTCCACACATCCACACACGTCACCACAACCCCACGTCCACAAAACCACACGTCCACACAACCACACGTCCACACAACCACACGTCCACACGTCCGCCGAGCCGAGTGGCTCCGGTCAATATCGCGATGCGTGAGCGGTGCCGCGTGTCGCAGGTCTCACGTGAAACCCTGCAGCCACTAGAGGCGCTGTCGCCTCACCGCAACTTCAACAGAATTCGAGGTTCTCGATTCGAAGCGCGACCCCAAAGTGGGACGAGTGATCGACCCCCGCGAAGGAGAGTGGACTCGAGTGGGCCAAAGGGACATTGGTTGGTGAACCGGCCCTGATCAGCATCATTAGCAATCATAATAATTAAAGTTTATAAAGCTCTCTTAAACAATGCAGGATCATCAGCGGGCCAAAGGGACATTGTTGGTGAACCGGCCCTGATCAGCATCATCAGCAATCATAATAATTAAAGTTTATAAAGCCCTCTTAAATAATGCAGGATCATCAGCGGGCCAAAGGGACATTGGTTGGCGCACTGGCCCTGATCAGCATCATCAGCAATAATAATAGTTTAAGTTTATAAAGTGCCCTTAAACAATGCATGATCATCAGCAACCGCAGCAACAGCATCACCAATCATCAGCACCCCACTTGCACCCGGTCCTGGAGGGGCATTGTTGTTGTCGTTGCCGTCGTTGTGGAGGCCACTCACTCTGGTGGCAGTAGGTGCCGGTGAAGCCCTGCAGGCAGGAGCAGCTGAAGCGCCCCCCCGGGAGACTCGCGCAGCGCCCGTGGGGGCCGCACACCCCCGAAGACACGAAGCGCACGCCCCCCGCCGTCGTGTTGGAGGCCACGGCCACCGTGCAACTGTCAATCACTTGGTGGGGGCGGGGTGGGGGGGGTGGACCACATGGGGGGGGGGGGGGGGTGGCGTCGTCAGGACCGATTATGTTTTTACTTGGAACCTGCAACCTATATTGGGATGTCTGATTATGTTATTGGTAATATGGTGGTAATAATGGTGGGGTTGGTGGTGATGATGGGACTGGCGGTGATGGTGGGGCTGATGGGGCTGGTGGTGATGATGGGGCTGGAGGTAATGGTGATTACGATGGAGCTGATGGTGATGCGGGGGGATGATGACACCGTACCCTGGCAGGGAGCCGTGTGGCAGTGGTCGCGCAGCTTGGAGCAATCCGCGCCCTCGTGGTCCTCTCCGCACGAGCACTCGAATCCGGTGCCAGTCGCGGTGCAAGTCCCCCCGTTCCGGCACGGAGCCGATGAGCAGGGGTCGCCCCCCGTGGACACCCCCACGGCATTCTGGGAGAAACGCGTGCACACACGTGTTCATTGCGGGAGTCCGATTCCCAACCACGGCTAACGCCAGTGGCGAGTGATACCCGAACTCATCCTGGACCCCTCCAAACCCCATCTGCCTTTTCCTTCACTGACCAAGGTGGTGAAGTATGGTCACATTTCCCCTATTACTGGCATGGCGTGGTGAGGCATTCGTCCAGCAGTGGATTGAGAAAGGGGCTGTGTGTTCCTGCCAGTGACTGCAGTGAATGCGCGGCAGAGAGTGCGTGGCGTGACTACAGTTCGAGAGCACTTTCCTCTCTTCGCATTCACTCCGCACTCACTCCGCACTCACTCCACACTCACTTCGCACTCACTCCGCACCCACTGCGCACTCACTGCACACTCACTTCACACTCACTCCGCACTCACTCCGCACTCACTCCGCACCCACTCCACACTCACTCCGCACCCACTCCGCACCCACTCTGCACCAAACCGAGCGAGACCCCAGGTACAAAGCAGCAGCAGCAGCAGCGGAAGCCGAGACCCCCTCACCTGGCAGCGGTCTCCAGCGAACCCCGGGGGGCAGTCGCAGCGGGAGGTCCCCCCAGTTTCGGACACACAGCGGCCCCCGTGGAAGCACGCGCCAGAGGGGCACGGCTCGGGCCCCCCGGGTGATGACGGGCCCCCCACGGCTCCGGTCTCACCCGAAGCCACCACGCCCCCCGGTCCGACTTGGCAGAGAGGCCCGGAGAATCCCGGGCGACACTCGCAGCGGTAGCCGTTCACCAGGTCCTGCGGGCAGAGACCGCGTGAGCTCCGAGTCCCACCGACCGATCAGAACCCGTGGCCAGAATTGCGAATAATTGACGAAGAGAAACGCGGTGCGAGAGAGAGGGACATAAATAACGAGACACAGAGAGATGTACACAAAGAATGCCAAAGAGAGAGACGCAGAGACAGATGTGGACAAATGCAGCCAAATGCAGACACAAAGACAGAGGCAAATATAACTTTGGGGATCTCTAAATAAGAGGGGGGGGGGGCTGTGGGCGTCGGGAGTGGAGACGGCACAGGAGGGGAGATTCCGGTGATGTTGATGGGGGGCAGGCGGGGTTGTAGAGAGGTGGGTGGGGGGGGGGTGCGGCCGTACCGTGCAGGAGCCACCGTTCCGGCACTGCCCGACGCAGTCGTCGATGTCTGGGGGGGGAGAAACGGGAGGGCAACGATCAGCGACCTCATCCCACCCCGACGACCAAAACCAACCGGACGACGAAATTCGCACCGCGGGCCGCCAGAGGCCTCGTCGGAGTGGAGGGGCGCGTGAGCCGTGGGCGGGAGCGCCGATGCGTGTATTTATCCAGAACAGAATCTACGGCTACGCTCACGCTGCGTGCGTGGAACTATGCGGTTGAGACGCGGATGAACCCTGAGAATAGCGAAGCCCACGGAACCGAACGGATGATACGAGAAAACAAGGCAGTGAAAACTAGACATTGCAAAAACGAGTCAAATCTTCGATCGACTTGTAACTCAGGATCGTGACTATTCATCGCATACTTTGGGGGGACAGTGTGGGGGACTTATTTATCGTGGTGTTGGTTAGAGTGCAGGCAGATTGGTTGGACACACAGGGCGCCTATGGTTCCGTTGGTTAGGTGCAAGGTAATGGGTTAGGGTCCAGTGGGTGAGCAGACGAGCAAATGAGTGACTGGACAGTTGGATGAGAGGGTGGGTGACCTGGTGAGACTGTGGGCGAGTGAGTGGATGGGTTTGCGGGTGCGAAGAGATCGGCACGCCGTGGCGAAGTGGCAGCGGATTGTGTTGACTGGATGAGGATGCGGGCGAATCGACGGGACACGTGGTGGTCGTAATGGGTTGTGGACCACAGGGGCCGGGCATGCAGTGCGGGCACTGACTGGTGTCACAGTCGTGCCCGGTCCAGCCGGGGAGGCAGTCGCAGTAGTATCCACCAATGAGGTTGCGGCAGGAGTGAGCATTCACACAGGGGCTGCGTTCACACTCGTTAGCATCTGCACACGCGGCCATGCACACACGTTTGCACGCACATGCACGGACACACACACATGCACACACATGCACAGACACACGTGGGTTAGTGGGGCCTGAGCACATGCGCTGCTCACCCACGTCCTCACTCACCCACCCACCAACTCTACTAATAAATCATTCACTCACTCACCCACCAGCTCAACTTCCCAATCATTCACCCATCCAGCCACCCAAAACCCAACCACTCACCGACACTCACCTACTCATTCACTCGTCCAGCCACTCAATCAATCACCTACCCGTCCACCCACCCAATCACCCACTTCAACTGAGACACCACGGCATACGTTGCTGATCAGGCACAGACGCACCTGCTGCGCCACACGCACGACACAACTCACAGGCCACGCATTCGCGAGAATTCCGTGGGTGTCCCGCAAAAGGAGAGACTGGCTCCTCACCCGAGGAATGTGGAATTTCAACCCGACGAGGAGGATCACATTGCTTTTATTCCTGAAAACCGTCACTCTGAAGAGACGGGTTTCTGCTATAAAGGACCATTGCCCGAAACGTCTCGTATTTATTATTGTGAATGTATGAGGTCAGCGCAGCGTTTATGACGAATGCATTTTTTGTCTCTACGGAGGCGCCGCGCATCCGCCACGCCTGCTGCGGGAAGTAGGGGGGGCATGGGGAAGATAGGTGAGACAAAGGCGGGGGTAAGAAGCTGGGGGGGGGTGGGTGGAGGGGTTACCCCCCAGGGTGGATTCCTCGACTCCACCAAACCGCCCCCTAGGGGGTGGCAACGGCAGACACAGAAGGGGTCACGGAACAGCAACAGGGGGGCGGCACGAAGCGCGTGGCCCCGCATAACTGCGCGTCCCTGCGGGGCCCAAGCGGCCGTTCCCACGTGGTTATTTTTGGGGCCACCGGTGGCGGCCGCGCTCCGATGGAAATAGGGGCTGGAAAGCGGAGCCACGGCCGCAGTGAAATTACCCGCGAGCGCGACCACAAATCACGGGCGCCGTGTGTCCACAGCGAGACATCGCGGCGCGATCAACGCTCCCGGCCACGGCAGCGGAAAAGGGTGGTCGGTGGGCGCGGTGGTGACAATTGTGGCCGATGGTTGGTGGTGGTGTTCGTGATTGGTCCCCTCGCCCATGTAACCACCAACGAACAACCCGTCCCACACAACTTACCAACGTGCCCACACGATGACCAACAAATGTACCCACCGACTCCCACCAATTCACAAACTCGCCCACCCACTGACTCACAAACGCACCAAAACCCACCCACTAACCCGATCATCCCCGTCACACCCTCCCCCCCACCAACCCCCAACAACGGCAGCAGCCCCTGCCCCCGTCGCTTACCGAGCTGGCACGTGCGGCCCCGCCACTGCGGGAGACACAGGCACTCGAATCCGCCCACGAGGTCGCGGCACGTGGCGCCGCGTCCGCACGGGTTCGGCGAGCAGTCATCCACGTCTGGGAAGGAGACACGCGGCGAGAGGACGCGAAGTGAGTGGGCACCGTGGCGCAGTCACCTGCGGCTCACCTCACTCACCCGACTCCTCTCACCCAACACCCTCTCACCTACCTGCAGGCTCAAGCTCACCTGGCACCCCTCACCAAGCCCCCTGCATTATTCATCGACGTTTCATCGCTCAGCAGCGCAGGTAAAATGCTGCACCCCCCCCCCCTCGTTAACCTGATCCCCTCCGCTATCCTTTTGGGAGGGATGGATGGGGGAGGGGGGAGGGGGATCAGCGGCACCTGGAGGCAGATGGGGGCCGCGGGCCCAGAGGCGGCACCACGGGCTCTGTCCTCATCACTCAGGCGCCTCTAAAACATTCATGTCGCCACCGTGTAACAGCCCATGTCTGGCAGCTAATTAGTGCGATATGGGCGAGAAGGGGGGGGGGGCAGTGGGTGGGAAGGGAGGGGGGTCGTTGAGAAATGGGGGGGGCGCAGTGGGGGGGTCGAGGCGCAGGGCTGCATCCGAACTCTGTAATTTCAGACGTGAGCGGCTATGAAAACGTGTTGTGCGTAGAGACGGGGGGTGAGGGGAGGGGTGGAGGGGGTGTTGGGTAAACTCTGGTCGCGGCGGAGACGAGATGAGGCTTAATGAGTCGATAATTCCCTGGCAGGTGCAGCGAGCGGGGGGGGGGATCCCAACACCCCGCCAGCGAGGGGGGCGGGGTGAGTAAGGGGAGTGGGGGGGGGGGTGACTTGTTGCTTTGTAATCGCGGGTGAGTGAGCTCCACAGGTGAGTGGGTGAGTGGGTGACGGAGTGAGTGAGCACAGAATATGGGGGGGGGGGTGAGTTTGAGTGGGTAAGTGGGTGAGTGAGCATGTGAGTGAAGTGAGTGAGTGTGAGCGAGTGGGTGCATTAGTTAGCGTGTGAGTGAGTGTGAGCGAGTAGGTGAGTGAGCGTATGAGTGATTGAGTGAGTGCGGTGAGTGAGGTGGCGTCCTCACTGTCGGCGCAAGTGGCTCCGCTCCACCCAGGCCCGCACTGACACTCGAATCCGTGCGGCGTCTCCACGCACGTGGCCCCGGGCGCGCAGGGCCCCGAGAGGCAGGCGTGCTCCGCTGCAACAGCAACAACAGTAACGGCCGGTGACCACTAAGCGGCGGTGACGTCAACACGGCATTCGCGCCAGGCTAGGTGCACTTGGAGTGTGGAATTCTCGCTTCTGGAAGGAGGGCGTCACGGGACAGACCCGGCTGGTTGCTGTGCGTTAACTGTTTGCACACGCGGCTAGTTGGGTTACAATCCAGCAGTCATCATCATCGGCCAGACGAGTGCGATGAGTTGTCACTCACTCGCTCCGTCACCCACCCTCCCACTCACTCGCTCACTCACATCCTCACTGACGAACTTGTTCACTCATCCACCCACCCACTAACTCAGGTGCACTCCACACTCGCCGGCAACTGCTTTGTCTCCATCTGAGCAAGCAGTTGCGCTATGATGAAATTATGCAGCTCGGTCAGGATTGCATAAAATGTGCACGTGGTGAAACTCATTGCTAAATGCTCGCAACGGGTTGCAGAGACCTCCACATATAAGCGCCGTCATTGCGAGCCCAGGAGTTGTGAAACTAATCGCTCAGGTGAGGACCCAGCTGAACGATCAACCATCAATCCCTCCACGAGTCTCCCTCACAAGAGAGACCCATCATCTCATCTCACCTGGCTCTGTATTATTACATAGAGGCGACTTCTGACGGACTGACTGGCGGCTTGATTTGCCAATCGATGGAATGACTGATTGAGTGCTTCATGGAATTGATCTAGTTATCGATTCATCGACAGTTTGCCAGCTTAACTGATAGATTTAGCGATTGGTGGAACGACGGTTAATCAAATTTCCGGGAATTTAGCCGACCCGTTGAATGGCAGGCTGCTAACCAGGATGATGAACCAGTTTAACGATTTAGTTGCTGATTAATTTCTTGATCAGTTGACTGATTGCTGCAGCATCGACAAGACTGATCAGTTGACGTCTCACCGATCTCGCAGTTGCGGCCCGACCACCCCTCGGGACAGACGCACTCGAACTCGTCCGGCTCGGGGTTGATGCAGGTCCCCCCGTTGAGGCAGGGCGAGTGCGTCCCGCAGTAGTTGAGGTCTGCGTTTGAGATGGGGGTTAAGGGTCAGAGAGGTCCGGCCGTTTGACCGCGCACACAACGATCAAGATCGCCCCTCTAGCATTTAACAGGCTGCTGATGGCAAGTGGTCTTCACGAGCACATATGAAGGCTGCCACGGCGCACAAGAAGGTGGGTGGACAATACTACGCCCGGCCGCCTTTGTCTCCCCAGTGTCGATGTTTTCGCACACTGCACCAAGTACGCGTTTAAGACTGGATGAGCCCCCCCCCCGAACGCTTGTTTGTACGGGTCGTGGGGGTTATTTGACCATACTTTACCATGCTGGTTAGAGCAGGTGTATGACGGTGGGGAGCATTGACATTGCAGCAGAGTACAGTACAACACTGAATTTTACCGCAGTGCCCTATGTTCGTCTGCTTCTTTATAAAGGTGACGCGGGTCTCCGTGGTAGTGTTGGCTCAACGTGCACCCCAAGTTTCCCCTGAATTGCCCCGTGTTCCCCCCAAGTTGACCCGAGTTGCCCCGAGTTGCCCCAGAGTTGCTCCCACCTTTGTCACAGAGAAGACCTCCCCAGTTGGTGTCGCAGTGGCACTGCCAGGGCTCGGAGCAGGAGCCGTGCACGCAGCCCGGGTAGGGGATGCACTCCCCGCACAGCGCTCCCTGCCAGCCGTACTGACACCTAGCAAGGGGGGCGGGGCGGGGTGAGAGGGGGTGGGGAGTGCCGGTGAGCCGCAAGTTCACAGTCACACCGCAGCGCACACGCACAGACGCCACCACTTAAACACAAAGCCAACGACACACAAATAGATCCCCCGTGTAGTCCACACGGACTGTTGGGGGAAGTGCTGTTAGCGAGCACCTATAAAGGCCGGCACGGCGCACAAGGGGGTGGTGTGTCCAGGACCAGTGCTGATGTTTGACACACACACACCACAGCTCACTTAAGGCTGAATCGACCTAAGGGGGGCCCAGGTCCGGTTCAAATATGCACCACCTATGGTGGCCGAGAGTCGAACTCAGGGGCCAAGTTCGTAGCACAGGGCGCTAACCACTACACCGCCGCTCCCCAACTCGCACACCCGCCCCCGCCCGCTGGTCTCTGCTCGTTCTCACGCCTGGGGGGGGGGAGGTAACCGAGGAAGGGTGGGGGGGTGACCCTGGCTCCTGAGTTTCCCACGCACCTTATCTGCGCAATCTCATGACGACCGCGACCGACAGCTCTGCTGGGCCTCCTCCCCACCCTCAGACCCCCAGACCCCCAGACCCCCGCCACGGAGCCCCCCCCCTCTCGTCATTTCACCCCAACGTCCCCGATATGCCCGCCCCCTAATGCCGCCTTTCGCTCGGACTCCGACACTTCATCACGAGTTCGCCCCAACGGGCGAGGCGCGCTGTGGAGACGGTCACTCGCACGTGACGTTGGCCAACTCTCGACAAGGAAAGGGGGTAATTAGACTTCCCAAGCCAGCCCCCCCATCCCCACCCCCGTCCGTGAAAGTCGCGGGGGATCGGTTCCCACGACTCGTTATCTGGGGGTGGAGCCGCAGCGGCAACGTGGACCCTGGACTCCGGGACGCGCGGAACTCAGAGAGACCCTCCCCCACCCCGCATCACCACCCCCCCCCCGCTCACCCCTACACAACCTGACCCCCCCCAACGCCCGCTTCCCCAAACCCCCCCCCCCCCCGAATCCACTATCCTCCCGTGGACCACCCTGTAGCCTCGAGGTCCAATCTCTCCCTCCAGATCACCCTCCTCATCCTCCTCCTCCACAGACCACCCTGCCCCCTCCCTCCAAGGACATCCTAGACCACCTCCTTGCCCCCCCCTCATCCCCCCGACAATCACCCAGATGAGCGATGAGGTCACGTGAGCGCGCTATCGGGGCTGCGATAACTCGCGCCAATCGCCCTGCTCACGCACAAAGACAAAGATTCCCCGTATAGCGTCAACAGACTGTCGGGGCAAGTGCTGTTAGCGAGCACCTAGGAAGGCCGGAACGGAGCACACGAGGGGGCGAGTGGTGAAACACCACGCCCGGCCGCCTTTGTCACCCCAGTGACGATGTTTACATATCGCAACCAGGTGCAAATAATCGTCACTGGTGCCGTGAACGGGAAAGAACCCGGGTTGCCAGGTTCCTAGTGCAGCGCGCTAACCACTGCGCCAGTGCTCCAGCCATACGGGGCGCGCCCGTGTGTGCGCGCATGCTGATGAATTGGCGAGAACTTGAATGACATGTTGAGTCTTTGGCCACACAGGTGCAGCAGGTAGGCGCGGTGTGTAGCCCGCAGCATGGGGTGGGAAACAAAGACATATCTCTCTGTATTAGGAATCATCAGTGAGCCAATGCCCAGGAATAGACAGCCAAGGGCTGCGTAATATGATATAGATCACTAGGGCTCATTAGTGAGTCATGCCCAGGGGAGCTGGAATTGCATGAGATGAATGCACGTGACACACAGAGGCAGAGAGGGGACCACAGGTCTATACAGGTGAACACGTATTTACACGTGAACACGGGTGTATACAGATGAACGCAGGTGAGGCTGTTGAACACAGACCCAAAGGCCCAAAACTCCAAGTGGCCAGCGACAAACAGCACACACGTGTACAAGAATACAGGTGAACACACATGCACACATGGGTGCGCACAGGTGAACACGGCCACAGCAGCACAACACGGGCGCGCTCCAGAGGCCCGGTCTGTACCTGCACTCCCCAGGCACGTTGCAGTAGCCGTGGACCCCGTCACAGCCCTGCTTGCAGATCGCTGTGGGAGACACAGACGAACATAAGCACACACACACGCACGTAAGTAAGTACACACACGTGCACACAAAGACCAAGTGCTGTTAAGCGAACACCTATGAAGGCTGACACGGCGCACAAGAAGGTGGGTGGACAACACCACGCCCGGCCGCCTTTGTCTCCCTAGTGACGATGTTTACACACCGCACCAGGTACTCATTTGAGGCTAAGTCGACCTAGGGGAGGCCCGGGACCGGTTCAGATAATCGTCACTGGTGTTGGCTGTGAGCGGGAATCGAACCCGGGTCGCCAGGTTCATAGCGCAGCGCGCTAACCGCTACACTACCGCTCCCCGCACGCGCACACGGGCACGCGCGCGTGCGTGTGAAGCGACCACCCGCGGGGGCCTCGCTGCAGCTGCGGGTTGAACCTGTCAGTCCATAACTCAGGGGCTCAGGCTGCTTCGAGTCCTTTGTTGCACCTGCCAAGTGGCACTGATGCATCCGATGAGACCCCAACGAGGCGATGCCCGTGAGGGAGAGTGTGGGTGGATGGTAAGGACGCAGGGAGATACTTGTGGATGGACCCCCCCCCCCAAATCCATGCACCTACCAAACTCATCTCCCCCCGTCTCCTCCTGCCATCGCCCCCCCCCCCCCCTCTCAGTAACATTCAGTGGCGTAGCTCTCGAGTGTGCAGGCGGTGTAACTGCGCGGACCGAAGGGTCGCGGGCGCTGGGCTACAAAGAGGGGAGGGGAATTGGAAAGAGCAGGCCCCGTGTCCGCCGCACTGGGCCGCTGCTGGTGACAGTGACCGGGGCTCGTACGGACGAATGAATGCACGGCTGGGAGGTCACCGTGATGGCCGGTGACGGTTACAAGGGGAATAGACGGCCGGTGCTAAGAGAACGGCGGGGGAGGGAGGGTGGGGGGGATCCAATGGGTCGACAGTACTCAGGCACGTGATGTTGTTCAGAGCCAAGCGACGAGTGACCGCAGGCGTCGGATGGGGCCGTGAGAAAATCTAGCAAATTAAACCGGGTCCGGCGACATCCAGGGATTCGGTCCAACTATGACGCCCTCGGCAGTGCGGATTACGCACTTTAATCTGCGGCACGCATCATCACCCATCTCGTTATCAATGCGTCTCATCAGTCATCAACATCGCCGTAATAATTATCCCATCTCTGTCTCGCTTCCCAAATCATCATCATCATCATCCCTACCCATCATCATGCCTACTCACCATCATCCCTACCCATCATCATCCCTGCCCATCATCATCGCTGAACCAAACTCCAGAGGATGACTCAATCCTGGTTAAAGCTGGGTCACATCCACACATCAACACACACCTCATGACGATGAAGATCCCGTCTAATAATTATCATCATCATCATCTCTACCCATCATGATCCCTACCGATCATCATCATCATAATAGACCACTCCCCTTCCCGCCCACGCCCGCCCCGACCCGCACCCACGCGTACCCTGGTTGCAGCTGGCTCCCATCCACCCGTCCACGCACGCCTTGTCGCCGTGCGCGTCGCACGTGTAGTGCCCGAAGAAGTCGTCGCGCGGACGGCACAGTTTGTTGCACGCGGCGCCGTAGTAGTGCTCGTCGCAGCGCACGCGCACGCGGTACTGGAAGTGCGCGGTGGCGCCGTGGTGCTGCAGGCTGCGCCACGCCTCGCCCGGGTTCATCATCCCCGAGTGCACCGAACGCTCGATCAACTCGCTGCCGCCTGGGGTATATGATCATCACAATAATAATGAATGTATTGTATCTATCCTATAAAGCCACGCACACCGAGTCGTAGGACTCGTTTTTTTCTCCAGGAGGGTCCTGCTGCTGCTGCTACATCAAGGTTTGTATTCATAAGATGTTTTCAGCTAATTAATAATGCGTCGTGTTAATTCATTTTATTATTCACGTGGGAGGAGGAAGCCGGAGCACTCGGAGTAAACCCACGCCTTGCGCGAGGGGACAACGCTCTATCCCCGTACAGATGGGATAAACGGATGGCGATTAGTCAGAGCCAAGGTAGGGCTCCTCTTCCTCGGCGGCCACCACCGCCGCCCGGTTATGTGGAGGTACAGCAGGGGTGGAGCACACCAAGGTGGAGTACATCAACACGGGTGGAGCATAGAACAAGAGTACACGAGGGTGGAGCACGTCAAGGTGGACTACATCAACTAGGGTGGAAAACGCCAGGGCTCGCTCACCGGCCGTGGTGTCGTTGTCCTGGTCCCAGGCCTCCAGGATGAGCGTGAAGGCTCTCTAAGCAAACACACACACACATACAGGTACATATACACATACATTATCACACACACGCATGTATAGAGTATACCTGGTGTGGTGTGTGAACGTCAGCACTGGAAAGACAAAGGCGGCCCGGTGTGGAGCTGGCCACCCAACTCCCCGTGTGCCGTGCCGGCCTTCATGGGTGCTGCTCGCTAGCAGCACTTGCCCCTACATTCTGTTCAGGCTACAGGGTGGATCTTTGTCTTTGTACACGCGCGTGTAGAGGATCGCTGTTCACTGTGGGTCTCGGGCCGCGTTCCTCGCATCGCTCCCGGCGCTCCACGCGCGAAGGGCGGGTGTGGGGGGTGTGGGGAGAGCAGTGGGGGATGAGAGGGAGCGGGGGAGGTGGGGGGATGAGGGAGGGGGGGTTGCTATGATAGGAATCCCACGCCGCTCCCAAGAGACCGGGGGGAGGGGGCGGGGGTAAAATAAATAATTAACTAGCAAACCTCTCTCAAATAATTAAATAATGTCGCCCGCTATAGTTAGGCGGTAGATGCTGGCGGTAATTCAAGAATAGACGGATAAACAAATGGTGGTGGTGGTGAGAAGCTCTGCTACTATTAATACTAATAATAACGGTGGCGAGCGGGCCGTGAGCCCGAGCCGTGCGGTGCACGGGACGCGGCGCGGGTCCCGAGAACAGCGCCGAGGCCGCAGCGAAGACGACGACGGCGCCGGCGGCGGCCGCTCTCGCGAAATCGCGCCCACGGGACGCGGCGCCGTTCACTATCGATGACCGCACGAGGAGAACGAGGATGAAGGACGAGGATGGAGGACGAGAAGGACGGAGGAGGAGGGAGGATGGGGGACGAAGAGGAGGAGGATGACGAGGAGGAGAAGGATGGAGGACGAGGGAGGAGGAGGAAGGAGGAGGATGGAGGACGAGGAGGAGGAGGGAGGAGGAGGGAGAGTAATGTTTCAGTGTATTTGATTTGGTACATGCGTGAGGGGCCCGTCTAACCATTTGCCCGGCTATTTTTCAAGAACACGAGGACAAAGACACCGAGGGAGTGTTGCCTGTTGAACTCGAAGGCGTTCACTTCCGATTTTGATTCGTGATAAAGTGTTGTTGGGGTGAGGTGGCGTCAATGTAAAGTGTCGCACACCCGCCCGATGATGCTGCTTGTAACCACCAGCGAAACGTCGTTCACTCAAATCGCAAATGTGTGTTTTGATTTTCTCTCCGACACACAATCGGTGCGCTGAAGTAGTCCTACTTTGGCACCTTCTGTTCACGTGACAAACCTCGCCGATTGGCTGTGTCCGGGTGGAGGTGGGCGTACGACACATTCACATTGACGCGACCTAACCACCCCCCTCCCTCCCCCCCAAAACCAAACGTTACCCTGAATCAATATCGCAGAAAACGAGTGCAGGGCCCTTAAGGAATATTGCACAACCGACTAACGAGGTATCTGACGGTGGTAAACGAAGCCCACGAGAATCGAAAAAAAACTACGAATACACTATGAGAGCATGATGTGCTATAAAAACAAAGTTCGGAGCATGTGCAAGTACGCTTTGTGTGAGTTAGTCATTACCCCGGTGTAATGCTCAGCGCGCTGGACTGGTACCCAGAGGTGCGACTTTGTTGAATTCCAGGTCACGGCTACTATCAGTGGCGATAGAGAAGTGAACCGGTAACCGCGTAGCACCTCGTCCTGCCACAGGACGAGGTGTGAGGAGGCAATCTGCGATATTTATCTCGTGCCAGCATTTGCGGCGCTCCTTGCCAAAGAGCCACACGCAGCTCCACGGAGCTGCAGTTCCGCATCCCCCTCACTATCCCGGCATCTCAGAGCCCCTCTCACACCCCCTTCCCCTATCTCATCCCCTTACCCTATTCCTACCCCTATCCCTATCTCATCCCCTTCCCCTATCCCTGCCCCTATCCCGGCATCGGAAACCAGTGCGCAAGAATGTGTGAGTGGAGCCGCTCGCGGTCCGGCATAGCTGTGAGAGGGGGCTTCTGGGGGGATAGGTGGGAGATGGGCGAGTCGGGAGAGGAAGGGGGTGGAAGGAGCGAGAGGGAGGGGAGGGGGTGGGGGAGGGGCTATGTATAGGTCTCGGGGGAAACAACGCGGCTCCAGACACAGGGACTGAACACGGTGGTGCTGCTGCTGCTTATGGTGGTGATGGTGGCAATGATGCTGGTGCTCGCTAACGATGACGAGACTGTGGCAGCCGATGGTGTTACCGATGTTCCTGGTGAAGCGCAGTAACGATTTGGACCTCATGGGTTCCCGTGCCAAACCCGGGACCCTCACTACCGGACATCTGCGAAAAAGAGCTTCATAGCTCATCGGATTCCTTCACTACAAATACATATTCTGACTCCGTGGTCCACTCCCGCCCCTCCCACGCCCCCACCTCTGTCCCGTTTATAACGATGGACCCCTCCCCCACCTCCCCTTACCCCCCCCCCCTTCCTCACCGGCCAGGCGAAGTGGAAGGTGACGAGCATCCTGGCGGCGCTTCCGCGCGGGCGGAACGAGTTCCCCCCCAGCACGGAGGTGGCGCCGCTCCCGTAGGCGCAGGCGCCCCCAGCGGGCTGCACGCGCGCCTGGTACTCGCGCAGGCAGCCGCGGAAGAACGTGTCGCACTCATCCCGCGTCGAGCAGCGGCCCTGGGGCTCCCCGCCCGGCGGCGCGGGGCCAGGGGAAGCCGGGGCGGGGGGGTCCCCCCGATCCCCGTCGCAGCAGCCGCCGTCCTGGAGTTCACCGTCCGGGTTGCGAACCCAGGAGATCTCCAGCTCGAACTGACCCGAGCACTCTCCCTCCTGGTCGGGGAGGGGGTTGGTGGGTGGGGGGGGAGGTGGAATCAGTGGTGTAGATTTTGAGTGTGCAGGCAGTGCAACTGCACCGTGACCCAGATAAGCGGGAAGAATGTCACTGAGCAGGACCCTCCTGGAAGGTCGCCTTGAGACTGAGGCAAGTTTTTGTCGACACACAGATACGTTGCCTCCTTCATCACCACCAAGTAGTAATGGTCGTCATCGCGATGCCTAATCGTGATTATTCTGAGAGCTACTAACTGGACGTCTCACCGCTCGAGCCAGCAATTGGCCGGTGGTCAACTCAGTCAGTGGCCCTGAGTCATGTGTGAAAATTCCACATTCCCATGGCAGGAACTAGTGCATCCGCTGGTCAGTGATACCATCGCCTCGCTTACCCCCCCCCCCCCCCCGCCTTCTACCCAGCGATGTTTTTGTAATCACAATGATGGTAGCAGCGACGATGGTGACAGTGATGGATCTCTACGTGGCATCTCGATCTGTATTCTCTCCGCTTCAGAGATTATCTAAATTTAGTCACGGGAGGTGGTGGAGGGGGGGGTGGAGTGACGCGCGCAACACGTGCAACCAAGGGCAACTCTCCTCCAAGTTGCATCGACGCGAGAAACGTTCAACAACGCAACGACACCACGACTTGTGTCTTGCGAACGCGACGGCGTCCCGGGGCTGCGTTCTATTCGCAGGAGGAAGGGAGAGGCGCCCATCACGGGAGCTTCAAAAGGGAGTCCTCGTTAGAGGCTGGGTGAAGCAGAGCCCGGGTGTGGAAATCCCGCCGGGCAGAGAGGGAGGCGAGCTGGCAATGCGGCGGGGAGAGTGTGAATAAAGACGCGACACGCTTCTTCATTCACATTTCCCTTCTTCTTCGAGAGAGAGAGAAAAGGGAGATCAATGTCTCGAGCCTGGAGTTGATCCTTGCCAGGGCCATAGGTCAGTGGCGTCAACTGGCGGAGTAAAGGGGGGAGCTGTAGCCGGGGGGGGGACGGAGCGCGAGGCGGCGCCTTCGGCTCCACTCGCCCAGGACGCGCCAGGTCCGAGTCTCCGTCTCGGGTTTCCCGGCACCGTCTTCCACTCAGCGCCCCCCGGCCACAGCGCCCCTCGAGCGAGCCACGTCGTGTTTAACCCTCATTCGTGAAGCGAGGTTATAAATGTTGTTTAATTCGTAAGACGAATATTCACCGTAGCATTCAATCAGGTGGTCACTCAACACCACACCACTCAACACCACACCACTCAACACCACCCCACTCAACACCACCTCACTCAACAGCACACCACGTACCACCATACCACTCAACGCCACACCACTCAACACCACCCCACTCAACACCACCTCACTCAACAGCACACCACGTACCACCATACCACTCAACGCCACACCACTCAACACCACGCTACTCAACACCACGTTATTCAGACCGAGACCACGCCACACCATTCAACACCACACCACGCCGGATGGAGCGTCGACCTGTCTTGTGATAGCGTGCGTATGGGTGTGAGAGTGAGTGTGTGAGGCAGTGAGATAGTGAGAGTATGTGAGGTAGTGAAAGCGTGAGTGTGTGAAGCAGTGAGAGAGAGAGAGTGAGGGAAAGAGTGTGTGAGGCAGCGAGTGAAAATGAGTGAGAGAGCGTGAGGCAGTGAGAGAGTGAGAGCGTGAGTGTGTGTGAGGCAGTGAGAGCGAGAGAGAATGAGTGAGAGAGTGTACGTGTGTGAGGCAGTGAAAGAGAGAGAATGAGTGAGAGAGTGAGCATGTGAGTGTGTGTGAGGCAGTGAGAGCGAGAGAGAATGAGTGAGAGAGTGTACGTGTATGAGCCCCACTTACCCTCTCCGGATTCTGAAACGTGAGTCGCGACCAGAAGAGGGAAAGGAGAGACGAGAGCGAGGCAAGGGGACCCGACGCACACCACAAACAAAACACACGCGACTACGGTCCACAACACGCCACCACCACCACCACGATACATCACCACGATCCACCACCACTACCACAATCCCCACCAGCCCGAGCTGACAAATTATCGCGCACGTTTAAGGAGAGGTGGGGAGGAGGCACGCTGCTTCCACCCGGGCGCGAGCTGCTTATACACAGCGGGGCACTTACGCTCCTCAGCTCCATAGCAACCACGCACCTGGGTACCACAACGACCTCGCACCATGGCAACCGTGCACCTGCGCACCTGAGGCACCACGCCGAGACTCGTGGAGCCGGCTGGAAGAAGGGGGGGGGGTAGAGGGGGCGGGCGATGCCCTGGTGTGGCTCGATGAGAGCCAGGCGCATCCATTGTGAATCCTAAGCGCGCGGCCGCGGGATGAGGTCCGCTGCCCCGTGTCCCTAAAAATAGCGCGCGGCGCCCGTGGAGGGCAGCGCGGGGGAGGCCGGGGGGGGAGGGAGGGGAGGCGTGGACCCCGTCTCTGATTCATCAGACGCGCCACTCGCCCAGCGTGTGTCCGTGCGCGCGTGTGCACGCGCGTGTATGCGCGTGCGTGTCTCTGTCTGGGTGTATGCGTCCGTTTGTCTTTTATATGTGTGTGTGGGTGAGCACGTGTGTGCTGTGTCCCTGTGTGGGTAGCGGTAGTGTAGGGGTTTGCGCGCTGCGCTATGAACCGGACGACCCGAGTTCGAATCCCGCTCACGGTCAACAACAGTGACGCTTATCTACGCCAGTCCTGGGCCTCCCCTAGGTCGACTCGGCCTCAAATGAGTACATGGTGCAGTGTGTACCCATCGCCACTGAGGAGACAAAGTCGGCCGGGTGTTACTCGCGAACAGCACTTGCCCCAGCAGCATGTTAAGGCACGTGGAGAGATTGCGAGAGGAGCTGGTGGCACAAATTGACAGTCGACCTCCGAACCCGGAGCTCTGACCCCCCGGTGGATGGATGATGCTACCGCTGCGGCTGCTGCGTCGTCGTGTGTATAAATAAATGCATCACGACAACGGGGGTCTGCGACCCCGCCTGCGGGAGTCCGTGACGCAGATTAAGTGCGAGTGTGTTTGTGTGTCTGTGTTACCGAGGGGAGCGATAGTAGTTAGTGCCCTGCGCGAGTTCTATCATATTGGTGAATATTTAAGCCAGTGATGGATCTCCTCTAGGTCAAGTCAGCCTTAAATTATGGATTGCTTGATGCGGTGTGGAGCCAAACGTGGGTGGGTATGATTCTGGTCTCGCTAACATCACTTGCACCAACAGCCCGTATGGGCTACGCGGGGAATCTTTGTCTTTGAATAGTATATACTGTAGGTGTATACTGTCCCCAGAGCACGCGCCAGAGGGAACGTGCGCGGAATTCCGCTTAAAATAGCGGCCAGGGCTCGCGAGTGCGCGCGTGTGTGTGTGTGAGTGTGTGGGGGGACGGTGGCGAAGTGGTTAGAGCTACAAAATCGGTGATAAGATTTCGATTCCAGCTCGTGACCAATATCGGTCGCTAATATCTGAGCCGGTCCTGGCCCTCCTCTAGGTCGACTCAGCCTTAAAATAGTACCTTGTGTTGTTGTGTAAACATCAGCACCTGGGAGACAAAGGCGGCCGGGCGTGGTGCTGCCCAACTATTACGGCTTTACCGGCCGTAATAGGTGCTCGCTCAAACACTTGCCCAAATATTTTTTTCAAAACTACACGGGGTATTGTTGAATTTGCGTTTGTGTGTGTACGAGGGTGAGTGTGCGAGTGTGTGAATGAGTGCGCTGTGCGTATTAATGAATGGTGAACGAATGTCAATGAGTATAGACGAGCATGTACACAAGTGTGTGTGCGTGCGCGCGTAAGCATGGGCAGTCTGAGTGTGCGTGTGTGTGATTGTGGGGAGCAGCAGCGTAGTGGCCCGCAAACTACGCTGAAAGTCCAGTGCCACAAGTTCTTGACTTACATCATTGGTGATTATCTGAATCGGCCCTAGGCATCTCCTAGTGCCTACTGCTGTGTATAAACATTAGCAACGGGGAGACAAAGGCGGCTAGGTATGGTGCTAGCCACACCACCCCTCGTGTGCCATTCCGGCCTTTATAGATGCTCGCTAACAGCACTTTCCCCAAAAGTCGTTTAAAGGCTATACAGGGGATCTTTGTTTTTGCTGTCGTATTTATGGAAGACGGCGTTTTGGAAGAGCCAGGTTGCGATGTCATTCTCGGCCCGGTGCCCGATTCCCCTTGCAGCGGGGGTCGCGGGGTTCTCACTCTCCAACGCGCTCCTCTACCCGTCCCTCGCGTTTTAAGGGGGTGGAGGCGGGGGGTATAGGCGGCACCTTTGACGTGGAGGGGCCCCGCCTCACCTGGACCCGTGAGCCCCGGGCCAGCGTACCCAGTTAACCGTCGCGTCCGCAGAGCACCGCGCACACGCACACACACGCACACACACGCACACACTCACACACACGCACGCACACACACACGCACACACACACGCACGTACACACGCACACACACACACGCACACACACTCACACACACGCACACACACGCACGCACACACGCACACGCACGCGCGCGCCATGGCTACACCACGCCGCCGAAAACCGCGCCACATGCACCACCACAGTCGCGCTGCCTTCGGTGGACCCCGACGGGTACCTGGGATCCCCCGTGATCCTATCAAGGGTGACCAGCGGCTCCCATCATCGTCATTGTCAGCGCGCGCACGCGTAAATTGCGCGCGTGCCTCCGATAAATTGCAGCAGCCACACGACTTATCATAGCGACCACACCAAGCGACAGCAACCACAACGGGCATTTAGAACAACATCAAGTACCCAGCAATCTCGCCGAGTTAATCAGCGACCGCACGTGCCTTTATTAACTTCACCAAGCTCCGGCACCGGCGCTTGGATGCGGTAACCACGCCGAGCATGCACGGGCACCCGAATCTCCGGCGACAACACAGGGAACTTCGTCAACCACATTCCAAGTTTCCAGCAACCACACCACTGGGGCTCCGGCACCTCGGCTCACCACGACGCGGTGGCCGAGGGCTGGCACCGAGAGACGCATGCGCGCACCCACCACTCACCCGCACGGGGATGAGAAGGCAGAGGAGCACAGCCGCCGACACGACAACCGCCACGCGCGTCGCTCCGCTACCGCCGAGGGACGTCATCCCCTCCGCGCGGGGTCCGGGAGGGGTCCCGTGAGGTCCCGAGAAGTCGATCCCGCGGGCACAGAGGACGCCGCGAGGGGAGCCGGAGGAGCAGGACTTCACCAACGCTGCTAGAGCGAGCAACGAACGTTGCTGGAGGAGCAGGGACTTTCCGCCAGATTTGTTCAAAGAATGAGCAATTGCTGGGTCAACTAAAGTTGCTGGAGTTGGTAAGAGTTGCTGAAGAAGCGGCAGAAATTTTGGGTGGAGTAAAAGAGATTTTTTTTTGTTTTACTGGAGCAGCAAAAGTATTGAGAGGAGCCGGAGAAAACTGACTCTCACTGGAGTTTCTGGATCACTCGAATTATGTGGAGCAAGCGGACTTGACGGGGGCTTTTGCTGGCGTCCCCGTGCTCCCACCGCAGGCTCCTCGTGTGCACGAGCCCCCGGTACTCGGGGGGCCCCTTTATAAGGACGCGGGGTTCGCGAGGCGAGCCCTCAACTCAATATCGAACCCCCGCCCACGCGAACTCTCATTGGTTGACACACCGCCTGCACCACGCCCACTCCCTCTCGGACCACGCCCACGCCAAAATGCGATTGGTCAGGTGTGAAGAGAGCCCTGCCCCAACCCCCCCAAAGGAGGCGTGGCTGGCGACAAACACGTGGTTTGTGACACGCGGGAGGGGCCTCGTGTCAAACACGCACACATGGGAGTTTAAATGCCACTTTGTGAAACGTAAACAATGGCTGTTTTCATGGATGTGGACCGACCCCGGCCATGCTAATGCGGAATTACCACCGCTAAACTCAGAGCTGCTCACGCCGATTTGCAACGACCCGCACGCTCTTGGGAGCAGCGTGACACTTTTGAGGTGACTTTTGAGCGAAAATTAAAGCTGGAGTTTGGGGTATTGCCGAGATGAAATGAATGTCAATATACTTACACAACAGCCGTTCAATTCGCGTCGCTCATTCTCACCCTCCATCGCTCTATCACTCTCTCCCTCACTCATTCTCCCTCTTCTTCATTCACTCACTCACACTCTCTCTCTCTCTTCCTCCCTCTCACACCCTCTCAATATATTATCGGACACTCACTCTCCCGTCTCGCACTTTTCATGATCGCTCACTTACTGTCTCCTTCACTCATTGTCCCTCAAGCATTTCTAACGCTGATTCTTTCTCTCTCCCACTCACACACACACATTCTCTTGCACTCGCTCGCTCTGTCCACTTAAACTCAGCGACGTTTCGATCAATGGCCCTTCTCCAAAGCAAACAGTCGGAGCGGTCGTGTATCTCAAAACAACCATGTGTCAACATAACCACACCCTTTATCATCATTACTATCACAGAGACCAGCATCGTTACCATCATCATAAACAACAACTTTATCGACACCGTCATTGCCACCATCTTTATGATCACTGGCACCTTCACACTGATAACTGACATAAATCATATTCATCTTTGTCAACATCAGAACCACCATCATATTGATCATCATCATGAGGCTTAGTACCACTGTCGCCATCGACACAAATGAAACGTATTTAGTTTGCTGTCCTTCCCCCGCACCTCTGATTAGCACGGTTGGCTACGCATGGTGCGAAAGTTCAATATACAATCTGTACATCGATGATGGCGATCTATACCATCAACACCTTCACCATCACCCTTCAGACTCGCTGAACGCGCATCGCTCCACGAGCCCTCCCCGCTCACCACGCGGTAGCGGCCGTCTCGGAGACAAAACGTGGAATATGCACCAACGTTTGGCTGTGGTGCCGGCTCATGGCCGGCCGCTAACCCGGTGCTCCGTGACGATTGTGAGACGAGGAGCGACAGAGCGAGTACCCATCGGTGAGTGAGGGGCTCAGAAGTCGCCTCTGCAACTTGAAGCATCACTCACCGGGCTCCCTCACCACTCACTCCCCCCCCACCCAGCGAGCGCTGTGCGGGGAGTGTATCCCCTACTCAGGCTGCGTGTGTACGGCTCCTGCTCCGAGCACTGCCAGTGCCACTGCGATACCAACTGGGGAGGCATCCTCTATGACAAAGGTGGGAGCAACTCTGGGGCAACTCTGCAGCATCTCGGGGCAACTCGGGGGTAACTCGGGGCAACTCATGGACAATCTGGGGGAAATTCAGGGAAAACTTGAAGGGCAACTTAAGCAGCATGACTGGAATATAATATATTTATTGTAAAGGACACGAACATCGCTATTGGGTTAAAGTTGGGGCCACGGCTGGGGCAGGCCCGGGGCTGGTGTTGGGCAGGCTGGGAGCCACGTTGCTCAGGAACCACAAGAGGCCGTAGAGGACGCCCAGGGGCCGCTCTATGTCCGCGGCCTCCATGAACTGAGCGGCGTGCTCCAGCGGGAGCTCCATGAGTTCGATGAGCTCCCCCTCGTCGGACCGGCCCCCGCCAGGCCCCGTGTGCATCGCGTCGGTCACGGCCGCGTAGTACAGGGTCTGCCTTGCCCCGGACACCCCCACGCCTGTCCTGTATGGGGTGGGGGGTGGGGGGGGGCACACGGGGGGCACACGATGGGTGCATATGGGTTACACTGTGAGCACATGGGGGTCACGTCGGGGGACACACAGGGATCGCACGTGATTCTCGCTGGCTGAGGTTCAGAGGTCTAAGTTGGCTCCGGGTTTGGATCTCTACACATCCCGCCCCTGGCCTCCTCTACTCCTTGCCACCCGTGTTGGCAAATCCTGAGTCCCTCTTCTGCGCCGTGCGGTCACGGCGTGCCGACCTCTCGCCCCCTGCCCGTGCACCTTCACCTGCAGGGTGCTCGGCTACGGCCGCACAGCCACATCTGGCAAGCTAAGCAGAACCGGGCCCAGAAAGCATCGACACGGGCAGCGAACGCCACGCACCTGTAGGAGGTGACGCAGTGGAGCTCCTCGAGCGGCACCTCATAGCCACACTCCTCCATGAGCTCGAGGCGCGCGGTCTCCGCCGCCGAGACCCCCGGGTGGTCTAGGATGCCCGCGCACAGCTCGCACGTCACCCCCGCCGAGCCGGGCAAGGCCGGGCCCCCCTCGTCGCCAACGCTCTCCCCTGTGGCCCCACGCAGCGTCCGAGTCCCCGCTGCCTCGGTCGCCTCCATGAGTCGCTGCTTCCGCCTCCACTCGCGCTCGTTCACGTAGACGGCTGCGGACCGACAGTTGCCGCGAAATGCACTCTCACCATGATACAGGTCCCACAGGGCACCGTGGCACGGCTCCCGCTGTCTCTGCTTGGTGCTCTCTCAGATGCTGTCGCGTTCAACTGTATGTTGTAAGAGGAGGGTTATCTTTCAGTGCCACGTGCAGAGACACAGCTTCCATTACTGTTCAACACTTCAGTTTCTGTTCAGAACCCAGTTGTCTGTTTGGTAACCCCAATACCCATTTGCGACATCACACGCAAATTCCTTAATTGGGGAAAATTACAAAATTACATTCGCAGGCAGGAGATGTATACACACCCTGTACCACGTGGAGACGGCTGCCACTGGGGGTCCCCTAGGCTAGACTGCCGCAAGGCTACAACGGTGGAGGTGCGATGCCGATCCAAGGCGCTTTGAGCGCCACTGTAAATTCCAAATCCCCATACCTGCTCAGGACGCTGATACCTGTGTAGAAGCCTAGCACTATGTGTGGAACGCAGGGAGAGAGAGAGAGAGTTGTCGGTGCTGGGAGCCACGGCGCGCCTACCTGGCCGGAACTGCTTGACGAAGACAAAGCAGCGGCGCGTGGTGTTGAAGAGGAGGACGGCAACGCTGGGGGAACACGGACACACGGACCCTGGGGTGAACTCATACGGGAGCGCTCCCCTCGACCCCCGCCACGGGGGCCACACCCGGAGGTCACCTTGCCGGCGGAGCTATCCCCGAGAGAGGATGGTGGTCCCCTGCGGCAGACGGGGTCTCTGAGCCGGCAAAGCAGGCGACGGCGTTGCTTTACCACCGACAACAACACGCTGACCGCGAGTGACCCGAATGTAGCCCTGACCCCAACACGAACCCAGGCAGTCACAGGTCTGGCACTTGCACGGGAACAGGGGCAGGGAGTCGACAGCACGGACGGCTGGGGGAAGTGAGCTACAAGCCTTGGGGACAGCGGAGGAGAATGAGCGTTCAGACTAACACTCACCCCTGAGTCTCAACCCTGCCTTGACGCGGCCTCCAACCCCAACCCTGGAGCTCACTGCTCAGGAGTTGCCCCGTGACCACGCCTGGGAGACACTTCTGCATGCACACGGGACTCGTTGCAGCTGTGTGTGAGCCCAATTGAGTAATTTGCAGGTAAAATTGTTTATGCATTGGGAGAGTTTGGCCGATACCGGTTACACTGTGTGGATTTTTTCGTGTCAATTACGCTGAGGGTTAGGAGTGAGTGGGGGTAAGGAGGGGGGCGAGGAGGCAGTGGGGGTGAGGAGTGGGGGTAAAGAGTGGGGGTGAAGAGTGGGGGTGAAGAGTGAGTGTGCGTAGGGGTTTGGCAGCAGGCTCTCTCTCTCTGTCGTGGACCGCTTGGCCTCACCTGTCATGAGTTTCCATGAAGTCCCACGTCTTTCTCACCCCGTTCTGTGGGAAAACCAGAACCATCGCACAGACGGAGGTGGTCGATATGAAGTCAGTACAGCAAGTAGGTTACCAGACAGCAATCCATCCCAGAGGCATATTGACCATCCACTCAGCTCATCATGAAACGTTAAACTCCCAGCTGACGGTCGACTCAGCTCTGCATAATAATTTTGTTCCAACATGTTTGACTTGATTGTAAGAGAGGGGCTGTGCCGTCAGCAAGGGGGGGGGGGGCACGGCCCCCCTCCATCCACTCCCACCCGAGACGCTCCGGGCCTGCCACTGCCCCCCCTGTTTATTGCACCCTGGCACCGCGCCTGCTCCCCATCATAGACCACGTGTCACGTCACAGTGCGGAGAGTGAGTTTAAGTCGATTTCGTTGACCTTGGTGAGAAGTCGAGAGAGACCCAAGGTATGGGTGCCTCGGTAGCGAGATGTTAATTACCTCGCCTGGTATACAGGAGGTTTTGTGGGTTCAATCCCGACCCTGACACCTGCTGTATATTTGGAGCTTGCATGTTCTGTCCCCGTGGTCGCGTGGATTTTTCTCCGTGTCCTCTTGCTTTTCCCTCCACATTTAATATCAACACGCGTTTAGAGTATTTGGCTGCTATACATTTCCACGTTATACGCCACTTCGTTGAGCTATCATTTGTGGCCAGGTCGCTTTTAAAAAGATCTGAATAGCTCTGTGGGCCTTACCTGATAAACTAAGAAAAATGTATAGTATTTTTTTTATATATACAGTCGCATTTGCAAAAGTGCCCTATGAGCACCCGTCTGCCATAAGGGGAGCGTGACTGCTGCTGCTGCGTGTATTCCCTTTTGAGTAATTTGCGGTGTAATTTTTCAAATTGGGTCAATTTGTACCCTGGCACAATGGCCCCCTCTTGCGAACGACGCCATGGGGGTTCGTCACTGTGAGTGAAGCAGAGGCGGTCGCGTGGGTTCGCGGCAGGCACCACCCGGCGGCATTGATTGACCACGCCGATGGGGGGATTGGCGAGTGGCTCCGGCATGCTCATTGACCGCTGCTCGGCCGGAGTGAAGTGGCTCGCGACTACAGTCACCACAGCCAAAAGCGCGTGGCGTCCTGGTCGTGGTGTACCGGCTCGCGGGCCCGGCTGGAGATCAGCCTCTGGGCGGCTACCTGCGTGTAGGAGATGCGATGGGGCCGCAGGTATCGCGAGGCGGCGCACGGCTCCACCGACACCCCGCTCACGTCGTCCATCTCCCCAACTCCCTCCGACTCCGCCTGGGTCGCACAAGGGAACCAGCCGGCTCCTCGACGCCGTTTGTCTTCCGGGAGGAAGTGAAACCGCGGAGCGGGGGGGTCGAGTTTCGGATTCCGGAGCAGAGGGCGCAGAGCGCAGAGGGATGTGCGCCGCCCAGCGTGGGTCAGGACGGGGACAATTTTGTTTATTGTGCCTCCCAGGGAGGCCTCCCCGAGTCTCAAGGCTCCTTTTCAGGAGGGTCCTGGCAATGTATTCGCAGTATGGAGTGATACTTCTATGCGTAATCCCAATTGAGTCGTATTTTATTTAATTTCTAACTACGTGACTTTACCGAAAGAACCAAAAAGTATGACTCGTGGTAATTGAAGGCATTTCAAAGTGGTGGGCAGACCCGGGTGAAGCTGCGTGCTCGGGCGAGTCGGAGCCGTTCCCCGTTCACCGTGGGGTGCGACGGGGACGTCCTCTGGTCTCTCTACTGTCCAGTATAACATTACGTGACCGTATACTGGAGTGTGAAAATATTGATATGGCTGTACCAGAAGGGGGTTTACGTCAGGCACATATGACACTGGTGAGGTCCAAGGATGGTGTCACAGGCGTGGTCTTGTGGAGGCGTATTCAGTACGGTGTGCAGTGCGGGGCATTTAATTGTGTGGAACGTGGTGGTATGGTGTGGGCTTGGTGTGTGAAGTGGGGTGTAATAAATGCGGTGGTCTTGTGTGCGGTGGTGCTGAGTGCGACGTGCGGAGGGGTGTGTGGTGGTCTGGCGACATGTGTGGCAATGCGAGTCACAACGTTTTCTTAATTCTCTCTTGGGCTGCGGGATAACAGCACCCCCTCCCCGATCCACCGCGTCGCGTTTTGTCTCACAAATTGGGGTGAGGGGGGTCGAGGCTCGGTGAGTGACTCCGCGCCCCGCATTCAACTCGGCCCCGCAGGTTCATTACGGCGCGCGGCGCAAGCGGCCCAGATGGTCTCCTCGGGCTCCGCCAGCGTCCGCAAAAAGAGAACTTTTGTCGACAAAGTTTCACTCCCCCCTCCCCACCGCCCGCCCCTCCGTCCATCCAAGAGACACACCACGCCTTTGTGTCGAACCCTCGGCGCGGCGGTGGCTGAGCCGCTGTCCCAGGCGGGACGCGCCGCCTTTTCATCCGCACGGCGATTGAGCGCCGGAGTTGTGAATCGACTTCTTTATGAGCCAGGGGTCTTTTGTGATGGCACAATTAATTAAGCCACTTCTAAACGCCCACCGCCCCCGTCCCGTCTCCCTACCCCGCCTCTGCCCCCCCCCCCCCACGTTACCCCCCCCCCCTCCATCTTTTACCACGGGCATTCAGCGTGACCCGCTCCAGCGCATTGCAATGAATGTGAAGCTCATGAAATTCACGTTTCAAGGTTTGGCTGTGGTGGTTGCCGTCGTTGTTGTTGTCACTTTGGTTCATGGGATGATCGAGGTAATTATGTCGCACGAGCCGCGTGCTATCCACTGCTGGACGAAGGCCTCCCCGAACCGGTGACATCCCCCATGGGTCTTGCGACGCCGCAAGCAATCTCGCTCCTACGCACGAACTCGGCTCGCCGCTCCGTCTCCGCGGTGGGACGGACCCCCCCCCCCCCCCTCTGCGAGTGTGCTCCTCTCTTCGGCTGCCATTCCCTCGACAGTCTGGACCGTCCGCTATCATCCGTTCTTGCAGCCAGCGCGGTGCCTACAGCACGTGCTCTCTATTCCCTGTGTCCCCCATTCCTGCTGTCTCTGAGTAACTCCGTAACGCCCTTCCCTGCTTCTTTGCGCACTTTTCAGCCGTTATTCCACTTCGTCGTCGTCCACGTTCGATGAGTCAAATGCAGCAGCACCATCAGCGTCATCATCAGTACGGCGATGGATTGAATCCATCTGTGCAGAGCTTTCAGCGGGTTTCCCTCGTATGCGTTCACTCCCTAAGGAAAATCGGGCAAATCGCCTGCAACGTCTGAGACTGTTCAGGATTACTGCAGAAGTCACGCGGACCCCACCGATACCCCAGGCGGTCGTCATGCACATGGCAGGAACACTCAACAAGAACCGCCTTAACGTTTGAGTTGTCCCTCGGTTGCCGGGCCACGGGATGGCAGTACAGCAAGTGGGTTCGTGAGCCGTCTGTACAGTTTAAGTGTTATGCACTCGTCTACAGCCCAGCGCTGGGCTTTCTTCGGGTCCTATGGATTCCTCCTCCCACAGGAAGCCAAACTTCCATTAGCAATGGAGTTCATGGCCAAACATCCCAAAGTAGTATAGCAGGACCTTGCTGAAAAAAATATTATTGAGATTCGCTGAGAATTTCTTGTATTCAATTAATTATTGTGATCATCATCAGCAGAAGCATTATCAACAACATAACCATGAGCATCAAGATCAGTAACAACATCATCCGCATCATCAAGAGCAGCATTATTAAAAAAAAAATAATCAACAGCAGTCAATATTGCCATCGAAAACATCTTCAGCTGCAAAAGAATCGTCTCCATCAAAAGCCTCGCCATCAGCAACAACAGCGGCATCGTGAACAACAGCGGTATTATCAATATCAGCAACAGCAGTGGTGGTGGTGGTGGGGGGGGGGTGTGCAGCCCCGGGCAGCTGCTCTTTTCGCCGCCACGCCCGCCCGCCTTTGTCTTCCTCTAAGCGGGGCCCGCTTCACTGCTGCTCAAAAGCATTGAAAGCAGCGGCACTAAATGCATGGCCCCGCCTCCTCCGTTGTTCAATGAGGCTTGAGGTGGGGGGGTGTGGAGCAGGAGCTGCCATTGAGACCCTCATCCATGCCCTTCATCGCATCCCGACTCGACCACTGCAATTCTCTCCTCTCCGGCCTCCCCACATCCCTACGCCTCCAAACTCCAGATGACCCAAATTGTCACTGCCGGACTGAGTCCGAGTACTCGGATCCCTGCCCTGGCCCCCAATGCACGTTCGTGCGCGCCCCGCCCTACGCGAGCCCTCAGCCTCCTCGGTGCGGTGGAGGTCACTCGTCCACCTCAACATCTTGGAGTAGGAGGGCTTCCGAGAGAGGCGACTGAGACCGAACTCCAGTAAATCGATTGTCCGAGGCCGCGCCACCTTGGCGTGACGCTTGACGAGTCGCCGTGGCTTTCAACGAACGCCTTTGACCATCGACCCTGAGATCTGCACCCCAGTGTTGGCCAAAAGCGGCCGCTGTGGGTTGCGCTCGCAGACACCCGGGCTGACGACCGCGGCGCGGACCGCCACGGGAGCGATAGCATCTACAGCCCGGCCTTGGCTTGCTGCGCCGTCAAACATTGCACCGCTGGATGCTCTTCCGCGATGCCGCGACACGCAGTTGTGAGTGTTCGTGCCGTGCGATCATTAGCCTGGTGACCCCGCGAGTCACAAGAGCGCTCACCCGTGCACACACACAACCCCGACGACGCGTACACTCACATTAGTTTATGAAGCAAAAACAGCGACAGTGTCACGAACGCCATCATCTCTCGCACCCTCTCGCTCTGCGGTCCCTGGGGGGCCCCGCCCCTCCCCCCCCCCCCGCTTGTCCTCTGCGGCAGAATGCCCCCCCCCCCCACGAATGGCCGCGTGTGCTGAAAAACGCGGTTTGATACAGTTCCTTAAGCTCCATTAATATCCATTCATCTCACTTTCATTTGATTTTATTTCTCTTTAGCTGCCGCTGATCTCTGCCCGCCCCCCCAGGGAGTTAATCCCAAGGGACAGGTGCCGGCGCAGGAGCCAATGTCAAACTGCGTCGAATTGTGAAGCGAGTGGCTGTGGGGGGGTGGACAATGGTCATGGGGGTGGACAATGGCAGTGGAGGGAGCGAAGGCGCGGGAGCTTAGAGGGCAGCAGATGGGAGACGGGCGGGTGGAGTTGGGGCGGGGGCGGGGAGGGAGGGAGGCGGGGCAACTTCTGTTACCCACGAGACGGCACGAGTCTTCACTTGAGAAGATGCGAGAAGGGTGATGGACGATGGGATGGTGGAGGTTGACGGAGGGTGGGTGATGGCGATGGAGAGGATAAAAATAACGGTGGAGGGTGGATGTCAGTGTTGGAATATGTCAAGAGGATGGATTGAGAGTGGTGGAGAGTGGTTGATGAGCGCAATTCACTCAATATCTTGACACTGGGAGAGACCGGGTCTCAGGATATTGAGACTCGGGGAGACTGGGTCTCAGGGTCTTGAGATCCACAGACTCCCGGCCTCAGAGTCTTGAGACCTAGGGAAACTCGGTTTCATGAGTCTTGAGACTCGGGGGTATCTTGAGACTCGGTCTTGAGACTCAGGACCGTGAGATCTGGGGATACTGGGTGTAAGAGTCTTGAGACTCAATGTTGTGAGACTCGAGGAGACCGGGTCTCGGGCTCTTGAGGCTACGGACGGTGTCTGCTGGGAATGTGCGCTCTGCCGTGGGGTGCACTCAGGGCCGAGGGCGCGAGGCAGAGTGTTTGCCAGATTAAATGTGCGTCGCACATCGTGGGGAAGTCGATGATAATTATATGGGTAGACTAGTTTCCGACAAAGGAAGGTGTCATTTCCACCACTGGCTCAGGGGTGTAAACAGATCATCACCGCCTAAATGTTAATTTGAGGAAGGAAATAACTTCGAGTTATAATGGAGGGTGTACGCATGTGTGTTGAGTTTCTTTAGCACTGTTCGTCCGAAACCATGCCAATCGGAGGTGCGGGGAAAGGACAACAAACTAAACACAAACAGCAGTTCTAAATAGATGAGTTTCCAATCTAGATGTACAAGTGCACAGCTCCAGTGGCTTCCTAATATCGGAAGGAAGAGCGTTCCAGACGGCCGCAAAAGCGCATCTGAAAGCGCGCGATGCAGTGACCGGAGTGGATGAGAATTATGATGGGGGCGGTGGATGAGGGTCATGGGGAGGGTTGATGAGGATGATGGAGGGAGATGATGGGTGGACGATGATGGAGATGAGATAAGGATGATGGAGGTTGGATGAGGATGGTGGGGGATGACGAGGTATGATGGAAGGTGAATGAGGATGATGATGGGGGATTTTGGGTGCGTGAGGATGCGGATGAAGGAGGTCGCGTGCGCCCTCGCGCCGCGCGCACAATCGCGCATTGTGATGGGGCCACTGATGCTATTCAAAGCGCGAACACATGGGGATACCCCCCCACCACCCCCTTCTGCCCTCCTCCCCCTCGTCACGCCTTCACAGGAGAAAGCGGCGCCGCGCCTTGCACCCGCATTGTGGCCATCTGCCGCTAATTGGATAATTGGATAAGTGAGTGTGAAACGATCGCCGTGAATGGAGACGCGCGGGTCCATGGCTTCACGGCCATGAATGCAGTGCGCTTCATTATCCCCTTCATTACAAGGGGGTCCGGGAGGCACCCCCTTTGTGCCCGCGAGGGGCTTTACATTCGTAATGGAGATTAAATGGCCCTTGAATGGTCCCTAGCGGCATTGTGCGCGTGAATTGATGATGTATACATTCGCTCACACACAGAGGCGCGCGCACACAAACGCACGCACAAAGCGCACGAATCCTGAGATTAGCCCGATACAAATCGTTGGGGGGAAATAATAATGGTGATGCTAATACGGAGCGAGTTACCCAAGGCAAGCTTCGGCGAGTCACAGAACCCCTTTTGTCAGGAAGGTCCTACGTTGGGATGTGACCAATTCCATCAATATATTATATTAGTGACCACGATCGGTCGAGAAAGAATCCGCCACGGCTACGCTGCAGGGAATGTTACTATTCAACATTCATTAATGTTTCGTGTAATATTTTCGACGTCTCATGGTTATACTGTTCTTTTTTTGCGCTGGTTTCTATTCGCGTCGTCGTTGTACTTTTTGTTGTTTTGCTTTTAAAATGTTCGTGACCCAGGTCACTCTCGCGAACGAGACTCGCTATCCTGGTCTCTTGAGCTCTCACCACCCTGGTGCAACAAATTCACTTGAATACTCGACACATCCTTCAATTACGCTGTGGCCTTAAAAGAAAAACATATATAATAGGCGACGTTTCGGGCAATGGCCCTTCTTCACAGCACACTGCTCCAACTGTGCAGCCTCTTCATGCGTTGTGAAGAAGGGGCATTATTGAGTCGTTTGTGTGGCTGTGCTTTTGCAGCACAAATGGAACATCTTCGCCGGTTAGAAACATTCAGGCTGGCCTGCCTACGATCCATCCTGAGTTTAACCCGGCTGAATTGTGAGGAGCTCACAAATCCTCGAAATATCTGGACAAAGTACCATCGGTGAGCTCCTCCAGCAGGCAAGGCTGCGTTGGCTGGGTCATGTAGCCCGCATGCCCATCCCACCGCATGCCTAAACAACTTTTGTTCGACCGGATAGAGGAGGCTAAACGGGCGCGGCACGAACTAAAGAAGAGATGGAGTGATGTGGTACAAGAGGATGTGGAGCTGAGTGGACTTGCCGATGACCGGTACCAGCGGTGTCAAGATCGGCCTCTGTGGAGGAGGCTCGTGAAGGACGCTGCTACTGGGCATTTAGAGGCAGTCGCCCTCCGGCAACAACAGGAGGCAAAGGAGCGACGCTCACAACGAGCGGAGCGCCGGGCGGCTAAAACACAGCAAGTTGGCTTAGTAGGGGGCACAGGTGGTGCATCGGCCAGTCATCTCAGTCAGTCAACCCATGGCACCTGGGTCTGTCCTGTGACCTTCCAGCGGGCGTTCGACACTTCACGTGGCCTTGAAGTGCACGTAGCCTGGCACAAGCGTCGAGATGATGTCACCGCCACTTAGTGGCGAATGGCGGTTGTTGTTGTTGTGCAGCACTGCTTGTGCTCTGCAGCAGCAGCATCACGAGGGTTTTTTTTAGGTGAAACACGAATGAGTGTTTTGGTTCGTCGTGTAGACCAGCACAGGGCATTCGATTTGTCCAACTTTTCGCGAAAACGGTTAAAATTGGACGAAGTAAACCAGATTTAAAAAAAAAACTCCCACTCGACTCTCCTCCACACGCTCCGCTACTTCGAGGTCTCAGTTATCCTTCACTCGGTTCGGTGGGAGGGGGGGGGGCAGGAGTCGCTCGTTCACCGCTGCTTCCCCCACGCTCTGGAGCAACTCCTTTCCCCAGCCGTCCGTGCTGTCGACTCATTGCTCCCGTTCAAGTGCGCGTGGTGGCAACTCTCCGACGTCCCACGCATTTGCTCCACTTGCAAACCGACCCGAGACCACATCGGAGGGGGGGGGGGGAGCTACACAGCGCCGCCGTCAATGCCTACGCAGTGGTTTGTGATGGCAACCTTCGCACGCCAGCGGCGCGTATAGGCACTCTTGTTTAAAAGATGTGAGAAAACTTGATTTGGAGCTTTCGTGACTGCAGGAATAACTCTTTGGTTCTTTCAGTAAAGTCACGTAGAAAGAAAATAAATTAGGTAATAGCATACGACGTTTCGATTGCAACACAAGCAATCAACATGTGAGAAAGCTTCCGAGGTGACCACGAGATGGCAGTGCAACAAGTAGGTTCGTATGCGAGGTCAAGTTTTTTTTCCCGGGTTCCTTCCATACACAACACACGTGTTGAGACTCGGCGCGTCTTTGCCTGCTGGGTAATAAGTGTCAATCTGCTGATAATTGTCCTGAACAATACACGTGCCCTCTCTGCGTAGTATGCACGTGCCGATGATTCATCGATTCTAGATTTGAAGTTTTCGTGACTGCAAGGATTCATACTCTTTGGTTTTTCGGTAAAGTCACGTAGGTAAAAAATAAATAAATGAAAAACAACTAAATTAAATCACGACGTTTCAAAATCATTCTAGTGAGTGATTTTGGCTGTAACGGTTCCACCTGAAGACCGAAGCTTGTGTTGCTTCCGAAACGTCGTGATTTAATTTAGTTCTTTTTCATTTATTTATTTTTTACCTACGTGACTTTACCGAAAAAACCAAAGAGTATGATTCATCGATTATTACGCTGTCGATACATGCATCGAATCAGTGTTAAACTCGTTGACTCCGAAAAGACTCACTGAGTCTCGACCATTTTTTTTATTGTCGCCCGCTCCTGCGAGAGATTTTGCCGTAGGGGACGATGATTGCTTTGCGTTTAACTCTTAAGTAATGTGCCGGCACCATAACAGAGTTACACGGCTATTTTGTGCGTACTTGAGTATGGTGGCAGCAATATGTTCAAGAGCTAAACGCCAATGTCGAAGTCTGCTGGTCACGACGAGAGGGCTTCAGCAGAGAAAAGCTGGCGTAGTTTTCCTGTTCCCTCGTTGAGGAGCGCAGACTAGAGTGGTGTTACTTCATGGTGCATAGTTAGTTTCCATTCCTTCTCTTCGCTCTTCCCCGACAAGGAACCTCCTTCCCGTGGTGCAGTACAAGGCAACGATTTGTAAACCAGAGCAAGCATTCAATCCTCGAGGGCGCTGTAGTTGAGTACGCAACTTTGTAGGCTTTGACAACAGGCGACCTGGGTTGGAATCCTTCAACTGGTAGCTTTTTGTACGATCATTTGTGTTTTGCACAAACATGTAAATAAAGCCGGAACACTTTAAAAAACACTTTTAGCAGCGTTATTCCGACGAAACAATGTTTAAATAACCGGGTCATGCACTGTCTTCACCAGGGCTTTGCAGCGTAAGAGCTGATTTTGTTCTCTCTGATGCAGGCGGACCCGGGTGTGGAACCCACGAATAACTTTTTGAAGAAGGGGCGGTCTCGCGTCACTAGGGGGAGCTCTATCACCACTGGGAGACGCTCTATCACGACAGGGAGACGCTCTATCACCACTGGGAGACGCTCTATCACTACAGGGAGACGCTATATCACCACAGGGAGACGCTCTATCACTACAGGGAGACGCTCTATCACCACAGGGAGACGCTCTATCACGACAGGGAGACGCTCTATCACCACTGGGAGACGCTCTATCACTACAGGGAGACGCTCTATTACCACTGGGAGACGCTCTATCACTACAGGGAGACGCTCTATTACCACTGGGAGACGCTCTATCACTACAGGGAGACGCTCTATCACTACAGGGAGACGCTCTATCACCACAGGGAGACGCTCTATCACTACAGGGAGACGCTCTATCACCACAGGGAGACGCTCTATCACGACAGGGAGACGCTCTATTACCACTGGGAGACGCTCTATCACTACAGGGAGACGCTCTATCACTACAGGGAGACGCTCTATCACCACAGGGAGACGCTCTATCACTACTGGGAGACGCTCTATCACCACTGGGAGACGCTCTATCACCACAGGGAGACGCTCCATCACCACAGGGAGACGCTCTATCACTACAGAGAGACGCTCTATCACCACTGGGAGACGCTCTATCACCACTGGGAGACGCTCTATCACCACAGGGAGACGCTCTATCACTACTGGGAGACGCTCTATCACTACAGGGGGACGCTCTATCACCACAGGGAGACGCTCTATCACCACTGGGAGACGCTCTATCACTACAGGGAGACGCTCTATCACCACTGGGGAGACGCTCTATCACCACTGGGAGACGCTCTATCACCACTGGGGAGACGCTCTATCACCACTGGGGAGACGCTCTATCACCACTGGGAGACGCTCTATCACCACAGGGAGACGCTCTATCACCACAGGGAGACGCTTTATCACCACAGGGAGACGCTCTATCATCACAGGGAGACGCTCTATCACCACTGGGAGACGCTCTATCACTACAGGGAGACGCTCTATCACCACAGGGAGACGCTCTTTCACCACTGGGAGACGCTCTATCACCACAGGGAGACGCTCTATCACCACTGAGAGACGCTCTATCACTACAGGGATACGCTCTATCACCACTGGGGAGACGCTCTATCACCACTGGGGAGACGCTCTATCACCACTGGGAGACGCTCTATCACCACAGGGAGACGCTATTTCACCACTGGGAGACGCTCTATCACCACCGGTGATAGAGCTCTATTGAAAACTGCCCCCTTCCCCCATTCAATCCTCGTCCTACAAATCAACGACCGTAATCTGTTTTTCAACATTCACGCTGGCAAGCACGGGGGCTGAGTGCCAAATCGCGGCGACCTCCACGGCGAACGCGCCGCGAGAGCTGCAGCGCCGCTGCCGTGCTAAATTCAAGCGTTAAAGCAATCTTAGTTTAAGGGTAGGAAGGACGGACGGAAGGACGGACGAAAACGAATGGCAGGGAAACGAACTGCCCCATCGGCCAACATGGGGATAACGGGGAATGCCCCTCAGGGCGGAGTGTGGATAATGGTGATGGCGGCGGTGATGCACAAGACGCTCCACACAGACCACGACAGCTTGGAGTTGTTTTACAAAACAAACTTTTATCTTTACGGAGATATTCACTGCATCGTGTAAATGAACTGTACATTTCATATTAAAAAACAACAACAACACCAAACCATTTATCATCACCACCACGCGAATCGCGCTTCATCCTTCAAGCGGGGACGCTCAGACTCCTCGCTCCCGGGCGCCCCGTCCACCCGAGGCATTGGGGTGCTCTTCCCGGCCCGGAGACAATCACCCCACGAATCAACAGCACCCAACAGCACCCACCACGGCCACCACGCCGCACCCCGCCGCCTCGCACCCAGCAGCAAATACGACACCACGTGGACGTTTCGGGCAGCGGTCCTACCTCGGCCTCCACAGGGTAACCGTCCCACGGCCAAACTATTCAACCTCTGGCCCGCGCCCGGTCGGATCTCGGAAGGTAAGCGCGGATCTTGCGACTGCTTGGTGTTTGGGCGAGAGGAGGCTGCCTAGGGGGTACCACCACGTGTCCTCGGCTTGGGCTGCGAGGTGGCCAGATGGCAGCACAGCCAAGGGTGGTTGCCCCCGGTGCTACGTGGCATTCATCGCCAAACATCCAAATGTAGCAGCACCCGCCTTCAGACGTTAATCTTGAGGCTCAGCGAGCCGTCTTCTGGATAAATAAGTGGGATTTGTTTTATTTTCTAATGTTCTAAGAGGGGGGGGGGGGGGGAGGGGGCTGGGGTGATATCTCACTGAACATTTTCAGGGTCGCTGTTAGACTATAGTCGTAGGCGCCAGTGGCTAGTGGCCACAACCAAGGTATATACTGGAAGTGGTGTGGCAATTAAAAATTAACCTGGCCACGCTCGTGCGTGGGTTTTCGTCGGTTGTGCAGCACAGTTTGAGCTTTTGGGGTTGGATCGCGTGTTGTTCGGCACCATGTCCGACGTTTCACTCCACGGCACAACCGTAAAACAATTTCCCTTGTCGCCGAACCTGAACAGACCCGGCCGAATTCAGACCCTGGCTGGGCACGAGGCAGCGGTGCTGGGAGGGGTGCGGCGGGGGGGGGGCGCGAGGTTTTAGTTTCAAGTCTGAGCTTGAGCACCATTTCTGAACGCAGCAGCAGCAGCAGCAACCCGCTCTCACGTTCGAGTGGCTCCACGCGGTGGCTGTAGCACCAGAACCACGCATCGCTAGTTCACGCGGGCACCGCGGTCCCCACCTCTTCGCTCGCGAGTTCCCACGGGGGCCCCCGGGGTCAGGGCCGTATGCCGGGGATTTAGCGGGGAGGGAGTCGGGGTTTGGATGGGGGCGGTAGGGGGTTGGGGAAACCGGACATCTCTCTCAGGAAGCAAAACTGCGGAGGGGCGCAGGGAACAATATATAGTTTTTACTTAAAAAGTCTGATTATTCGTCTGTCGTTTTAATATGAACAATATAAACATAAAAGGGGGGTGGCGTGGGGAGGGGGCTCTGCTGCTCAGGGGCTCCGCTGCGAGTGAGACTTAAATTATGTAAACTAAGCGGCAAATAACAGCGTTATGGGATGCAGCCTATTATTATTATCCCCATTGATAATTATTATTATTTCATAATAGTGGCCAGGCTTCCGACACCGCTCATCAGCTGTGGCCCAATCGAGGTTTATACAGCAACGCCGCGGTCCACCCAGCGGTGATAGACATGGGTCACACAGTCGGTTGGCAGGTTCGCGTGTGTGTGCTGGGGCAGAGCGTGGATAATTCCGCCTCGTTCCAGACGTCTGGTTAGCTTGGAAGAGTAGGCCAAATAGCCCTCTCGAGGGAGTGGCCTCGAGTGGACGCCCCTTCGGCCAACAGTTGCGTGAGCCAGCAATTGCTGGGTAGCGCCTTTGCCCATTCTATATCCTGCACGCACATTACACATCGCTCACTGCCCCCCCCCCGCCCCCCCCCCCCCCCCCCCCCCCCCCCCGCTCTCTCTGCTCCACCGTGGCTTCGCGCGTTGCGTGTGAGTGAGGCACCGTGGGGCGGTCAGTGTGGGGCGACCCCGTGACCTCTAGTGACCTCTAGTGACACGTGTCGCGGATGACGAGGCCTACATCTGTGTTGTGAGAGATATTCCCACCCGCCCCGTCTCTTCCAGGGCCCCTTCCTTTCTCCCAGATCTTCCCGTCGTCATTCTTATCCCCACATCTCCCACCCCGAGTCGCCACCACCTGCCCTACACACAAGCACCCCAAGCCCGGCCCGACTCGGCACCAAACACAGCCACCGCGGCCATGGGACCCCCCTCCCCCCAGGGAGAGGAGGCCACGGGGACGGATCACGCGAGACCATATACACACTCACACGCCAGAGAGGCAGCAGTCACAACAACAATAACATTATTAGTGGTGGTGGTGGTAGCGGGAGGGGGGAGCAAGGGAAGCAGGAGGGAGCGGCTAGGGGGCCCTGCGGGCGCGGTGGGAACGCGGCTGAGCCCTGGACGGTTTGGGAGCTTTGGAGGGTTTTGGGGCCCTGGAGGGTTTTGGAGCCCTGGGAGCCCTGGGGGCCCTGGGGGCCCGGTGAGGCTCGCACACGCGCCCGTCGGGGCCCAGGGCCGTGCCCTGGGGGCAGCTGCACCTGAAGGAGCCCTCCGTGTTCGTGCAGTGGCCATTGGAGCAGAGAGGGCCACCCGGGTTGGACTCCTCGCACTCGTCTACGTCTGTTGGGGTGGGTGGCGGGGGGGGGCGGGGGGGGGGGGGGCGGTGGGGGGGGGGGGGTGGCGGTGGGGGGGGGTGCAGAGAGTGTGACCATGTGTACGAGAATACGAGTGCACAGATGTAGTTATGTGTGTACAGAAACATGTACAAGGCATGTGTCTTCAGGTGTGTAGGGAGCTGTGTACAGGCGCATATACAGGTGTGTGTGTACAGGTGCGTGGCAGAAATGTCATTGATGCGTGTACAGGTGTGTGCAGAGGTCTGTGTGTGTTTAGTAATGTAGAAGGGTGTGTATAGAGGTGAATATGCGGGTGTGTGTATAGAGGTCTGTATATATGTGTGGGGAGCGGCAGTATCGTGGTTAGCGCACCACGCTACTAAACCAGTGACCCGAGTTTGATTCTCGCTTACTACAAATAATGATAGCGAATGTTTGAACCGACCCTGGGCCTCCTCGAGGTCAACTCAGCCCTAAATACATACCTAGTGCGATGCGTAAACATCGCCACTGGGGAGACAAAGGCGGCCGGGCGTGGTGTTGGCCACCTACCCACTCATGTGCTGTGCCGGTCTTCATGGGTGCTCGCTAACAGCACTTGCCCCAACAGTCTGCTAAAGGCTATACGGGGGATCTTTGTCTCTGTCTTTGTGTGTGTGTGGTGCGTGCGTGCGTGCGTGGCCGTACCCAGGCACTGCATGCGCGAGTTGTCCAGCTGGAAGCCCGGGTCGCACTCGCACGTGAACCCCTCACGCACGCGCACGCAGCGCCCGTTCTCACAGCCGCTCAGGATGCCACATTCCTCCCCCTGCAGCCCCTCCGAACCCTCGCCGTAGTAGCCTGGGGGGTGAGGAGGGGGGGGGGTGAGGAGGGGGTGGGGGTGAGGAGGGGGGGGCAAGAAAATGAGGGAATGTGGGGACGGGGCTCAGGAGCGAAGGGGCATGTGTCACCTTTGTGGAAGACGCGGCATGAACTATGAAGTTGCGATGGCTTCGAAGTGGTTGGTGATGGTGGTCATGATTGTTAATATGATGATTATGATGAAAATGATATTTAAGGGAGTGATGATTATGGCGCTGAAAATTAAGATGATGGTGGTGGCAATGATGATTATGTTTATACTTTGATAATAATAATACACATGATCAGTTTGATGGAGATGATTTTGATTAGTGAGGATTGTTATTTGATGTTAATGATGATAATGATTTCGATTACATGATAATAATACTTATAATTATTTTCATGATGACGATGGCGAGGCTCACCGTCTCCGTCCGTGATGTAGAGGGGCAGCATCCCGGGGTGGGGCTCGGGCCCCCCTGGGTACGCGAACCCCGGCTCCAGGTAGGGGGGGCCGTGCATATCCTCCCCGTAGTGAGAGCCCTCGTGGAGGGTCCTCCCCGGGCCCCCATCGCCCGCGCGGGGCAGATTACACAGCTGGGCATAGTCAGCTGCACGCACAAAGACAAAGACCCCCCGTAGAGCATCAACAGACTGTTGGGGCAAGTGCTGTTGGCGAGCGCCTATGAAGGCCGGGGCGGCACACGAGGGGCTCGGTGGCCAGCACCACGCCCGGCCGCCTTTGTCTCCCCAGTGGCGATGTTTACCACACCAGGCACTCATTCGAGGCTGAATCGATTAGCACCGTTAGCTCCGTATGGTGAGACTGCAGCTCTACACAGTCCCTGCAGGGCAGGCCCAGGACCGGTTCAGAAAATCATCACTCGGAATTGGCCTTGAGTGGGAATTTAGCTCGCCAAGTTCGCAGCGCGCTAACCGCTACACTACCGCTCCACCCCCCGACACACACACGCGTACACACACGCAATCACACACGTGCACACACACGTGTACACAAAACAGACAAAGATCCCCCGTATAGCCTTAACATACTGTTGGGACAAGTTCTGTTAGCGAGAGGTCACGGGGCAGACCCAGGTGCCACGGGTCGACTGACCGAGATGACCAAGATGACTGGCTGATGCACCATCTGTGCCCCTTACTGTACCAACTTGCTGTGCTTTAGCCATCCGACGCTCTGCTCGTTGTTGTGAGCGTCACTCCTCCGCCCTCCGTTGTTGTTGGAGGGCGACTGCCTCCAACTGCCCAGTAGCGTCCTTCACGAGCCTCGTCCACAGAGGCCGATCTTGACACCGCTGGTACCAGTCATCGGCAAGTCCACTCAGCTCCACGTCCTCCTGTACCAACATCACTCCATCTCTTCTCTAGCCCATGCCGCGCCCGTTTAGCCCTCTCGATCCGGCCGAACAAAAGCTGTTTAGGCATGCGGTGGCTGGGCATGCGGGCTACATGATACAGCCAACGCAGCCTTGCACACACACACACGTGTACACACACACACGTGTACACACACACACGTGTACACACACACACGTGTACACACACACACGTGTACACACACACACGTGTTACTCTGCTATTCCCCGTGTATTCTATTTCTCCACCAGGGGGCGACGCCGCGCCGTTTGGGGAGGAGAGGAACTCGGGACAGGGGGCGGGTGACGGAATGCATCTCCGCGGTGATGGTGAGCAGGGTGCCGAGTGAGTTGGATGAGCGGGGTGAGTGCGGAGTCCTCACCGGACGTGCGCATGGGGCAGAGGGCACACTCGTGGCCCCACGCCTCCCCGTAGAGGCAGCAGCACTCCGTGTAGGTCGTCTGTTTGCCCACGATGGGGCTGCTGCACATGAAGTCGCTGCTCACGCGCTTCCAGCACAGGTCCATGTGGATGTCCATCTCCTCCGGCACATCTGACGCAGCGGCAGTAGCGGCAGTAGCAGCAACAGCACCACTTAGCACACCACTACCAGCACGAGTACCACCACCGTAATCATCATCAGCAGCACACATCAGTACCAGCATCGCCACTAGCACCACTACAACCGCCATCATCAGTACCAACGGTATCACCTCCACCCATCATGATCATAATCATCATCAGCAGCAGCAGCACCACCAGCTGCAGGAATGTTAAAGTGTAACTCGGAGACACAAACTCGAAGTCTCAGTCAGGCTCCTGTCGCCATGGTGTGCCCCCGCCTTGCCGTGGACACGAACGCGCGGATCACGTGGTGTGATGTGCACAGATGGAGCATCTCGGTGGAGTTCGTGGGTGCAGCACTGTGAGGGGCATTGAGAGCACAGGTGGAGCATGTGGGAGCAGCACCTACATGGGGCGCACACGTGGGTGGAGCACACGGGTAGAGCACATGGGTGGAGCACATGGGTGGAGTATACGGGTGGAGCACAGAGGTAGAGCACATGGGTGGAACATACGGGTGGAGCACAGAGGTAGAGCAGATGGGCGGGGCACCAGGATGGAGCACACATGTGGGTGGAGCGCATGGGTGGAGCACACGTGGGTGGAGCACACGGGTGCAACATACGAGTGGAACACACAGGTGGAGCACACAAGTGGAGCACATGTGCGGGGCACCAGGGTGGAGCACACATGTGGGTGGAGCACACCGGTGGAGCGCACACGTGGGTGGCGCACACGTGGGTGGAGCACACGGGTGGATCCCCAGGGTGGTGCACTCCCGTACCGTCCGGGGTGGAGCTGTTTCCGCAGCGGCGGCCGGTGGCGTCGAGGACTTGCGGGGGGCGACAGAAGCAGTTGTAGGAGCCGGGGGTGTTCACGCACTCCCCCCCCACGCAGCTCGAGCCGTCCATACACTCATCCACATCTGGCGAGGGGGGCAAGGGGGGGGGGTCAGGAGAACGCGGGGGGCGTGAGCAGGAGGAGAGACGGGGAGGAGCAGAGGGAGTAGGAGGAGCGCGGTGGGGGCGGGAGCAGGGCACGGTACGCAGGGTGGTGTATCAGTTTCCTGCAGTTAGTTCCACTAATCCCTCCCCCGCCTTGCACCCCAACCCCCCGCCCCTCTGATCCCTGAGTCCCCCCCACCCACCCACCCACCCCCACCGCCCATCTCCAGCGCCCCGCCTGGTTTTAATTCCAACAGAGTTTTGAGTTTTTATTTAAATCCGCGCCTCCCCCCTCCGGGAATGTCGCGTCTCCTCAAGAGCTGAAGCGGTTGCCAGGCAACGGGGTGGGGGGAGGGCGGGGGAGGGGGAGGGGCGAAACGCGAGACCTGGTCCCGGCCCGAGACTCAGAGTCGAGGGGTCACGAGCAGAGGTCAACCGCGGTGGGTGACGCAGTTCTGTGGCTAACGCGCGTTGTGGCTCGTGATGTAAGTGTTGGTGGTGGCGAGTGCGTGATGGTGAGTGCGCGATGGTGAGTGTTGTCGTGTCTAATACTGTGGCCAGTATAATGGTTGTGATGGTGAGGGCGCTGGTGATGCGATGGTGAGGGTGAGAGTATCAACCTGAGCAGCACCGCCAACTCGGCGCAAAGCTTTAGGCACTAGCTGCAACGCGTTAGCCCCACCGCTCACCGTCACCACGATCACCCTCACCATGGCCCTCACCATCACCATCTCCACACAGGAGATCTCATCCCCAGCTCCTAGCCCCAGGGTCACAGGGTCACAGAGTCACAGCCCCAGTATGGCAGTGATTAGTGCCCCGTCTCGTGATAGAAGAGACGCAGCGCGGGGAGGGGGGGCGGGAAGGGGGGCGGGGGGAAGGGTGGCACGTGCCTCCCCCCAATGATCCGATCGAAATTAGGGATTTAGATTATTGGGGTTTATTAGTAATAAATCTGCATTTTGCGACCCCCACTACCACTGTGTAGCATATTATCTGCCATGGACTCTATGAAATGATAGGACATCATTGGCAATAAGTAACTGGCAAAGCAGTTATAAGTGACTCACAGAATTGTGTGCAGTTGCGAAGACAGTCCACGACTCCCGGAAGACATCAACGCCTTCAGCGAGCGCGATACCGATCACACAACACGAATTCGACCCTCGATCGATGGCTGCGCCATCGCCCCACACGCGTCGAATAAAACGCAAGGGACAAGTCCTCACTTACTAACAGCTCCTCTATCATTTTTCATTGCTGGAGGGTTGCCCCCCCCTACCTGAAAATCCTGGCTCCGCCATTGAGGGGAGGGGGGGGAGCGTGGGAGGGGAGGGGAGGGGGGCGCGGGGAGGGGGGCGCGGGGAGGGGAGGGGAGGGGGGCGGCGGGAGGGGAGGGGGGCACCGGGGGAGGGGAGGGGAGCGTTGGAAGGGGAGGAGGGGAGGGGAGTGCAAGCGACGCAGACGGGAGCCATTAGTCGAGGCGACCATACGCGCTCCCCCATCAGTGGTCAAATTAAACCTCAGTAGCCGCAGGGGTTACATAAGATAGAGGGGGAGAGGAGGGGCGGTGGTGCGGGATTGGGGGGGGGGTCCGGTTTAGAATTCATATTCCCGTTCATTGTTTACAGAGTTGGAGAGTGGTTGGCGGACGATAATTTCGGATTCATCCTCGATTCGGAGCCGAACTTTTCTCGTCGCGTCTCCCTCTCTGCTCTGCACGACTTCCTCACGCTCAAAAGTCCCCATATTCTCACGCTGCAAGTGAAGCGATCCATTCAAGCGCTCGCGAGCCCTTCCAGGCGTGAAGACCGCGATTCTCGTGCTCCGAACGCGGCTGCCAGAGCGTCACCATCACGCGAACGCCCACATTTTACGTCCCCTTGGGTGGCTTCCCATTGATTCTGGTCTCTGGACTGATCCTGCCACTCCTCATAGGCGGACTCAGCTGAAATGAGCAATTGCAAAGTGATTATATTGACGAGCGTTGAGCGGGGACGCGGGTATTAGCCCACTGCGCTCGCTGAAAAAAACCCGGCAACCCGAGTTCGATTCCCTGCCACAGTGACGAATGATGCCTGAACCAGTCAGTCATGGTTCATCCCACCAAAGTCGCCGACCCGCGCTGGCAAGCGTGGTGGAGTACGGTCAAGCAACCTCCATGAGTCCAGCTGGGGATTGACAAGTGAGCGTAAATCCTGGAGACAGAGCCTCAAACGCGCACTCCTCAGCTTTCTACTCGGCCTCCAACCAGACACCTGGGGGGGGGGTGTTGGGATGCCCACCCCCCTCCCCCTGCTGTGAGCCAATGCTGCCCATCACGAATCGGACCCCAGCGGAGACGAGGGGAGGGGGTTGTGGATTTTGTGTTGGATCCAAAATTCCTGGAAATGTGGCGGCACTCAGCCAGACCCCCACCCACCCACCACCGGCCCCTCCGCTCCCGTTTCAACCTGAGCGGACGGCGTGGGTTCAGAGCCCTCCGCCCCCCTCCCTCTTCCCTTACTAACCCCCCCACCCCCTCTCCTCCTCCTACCCCGCCCGAGTAATCACAGCCTCGTTAAGGGGCCGGGATATTTCGCGGGAGCGAAAACGCGTGCCGCGCGGGGGATGGAAGCCACTCGCAACGATTCCAAACTCGCGGCCTCGGGCGCGTGAACTCGGCTCGAGGGTGCCGATTGTAGCGCCTCCCAGTGGCTGCAGGGGTGACGCTGCGTCGTGAACCCACGCACTGCTCACAACGCTCACCGATCACCCGCGCCGACTCGCCACCGGTACGAGCCCCTGCCGCTGAGCATAGCCCAACTAGCACCCTACCACGGCTACTACCCCTAGCCAGCCAGCACGTACCACGGCTACTAACCCCCACCCCTAAGCAACCAGCATCTACCACTGCTACTACCCCGACCCTACCACAAACCCTACCCCCCTTCCCCTAACCGAGCCAACCTCCTCTTGCCTGCAGGACATTGGCAGTAGAGTCTTGAGAGAATGCACGTAACTTAGATACACACTTTCTTGCATTTTGTCATCGCTATTGAAATCGCACACCTCAAAGTAATGGCCAATTTTTGTCCACGTCACACGCAATGCACGCGAGACGCGAGCGATTGGCGGTGCGCTCCTCTCCGGCGAGAACGCTTTGCGGCGCTCTCAGCCGAGCTCCCCGCGCGGCCCGGAGTGAGCGCACGGCCCGGAGTGAGCGCACGGCCCGGAGTGAGCGCACGGCCCGGAGTGAGCGCACGGCCCGGAGTGAGCCGCACGGCGTGGCTCTGGACCCCGTGGGGTTACGGGCTCCATTGTCCTGCTCGTTCAGCCAGGAGGGGAGCCACACCGAGTCTAGAGACGATTTCTAGCAGGGTCCTTCCACAGTTTTTTTGTTGTTGTTCCTGCTGCTGCTGTTGCGTGCAATCCACACCGAGCAATTTGCGGGTCATTTTCCAGCATTGCGATGTGGCTTTGGCCAATAGCTGTTTGCACTGCGCGGTATGTTTTAGCGATGGGAGGAAACCGCAGGGCCCGGAGGAAACCCATGCAAGAACAGGAGGGAGAGAACATACAAACTCCACGCACCCACTCACAAAGACCCCCCCCCCCCACCCCGTATAGCCGACTAGACTGTAGGGGTAGGGGCAAGTGCTACTAGCGAGCACCAATGAAGCTGGCACCGGCACACGTGGGGGGTGGTGTGGTCACCACCACAAAGACAAATATCCCCTTCATAACCTTAAACAGACGTTGGGGAAAGTGCTGTAAGTGACTACCTATGAAGGCCACACCACAACTCACTCACACTCTGCAGAACAGGAGGAAGGTGCACACCAACTCCACACACACAGAAAAAAGGCGCCCGAGTCAGGAGTCGAACCCGGACCCGTGACGGCTCGGCGTGTCTCACCGAAGCACTGCATCTTCATGGGTCGTAGTCGAACCCCGCGCGGCAGAAGCACTGGTAGCCGGGCTCCGTGTGATGCAGAAGCTCTGCTGGCAGATCTCGGCGCCGAACAGCCTCGCACTCGTCCGCGTCTGGGTCGCGCAGCAGGGGCCCCCGCGCGCACAAAGACAACGTTCCCGCGTGCCTGTAGGCTTTCATCCACCCACACTCATCTCCCCACACATCCACTTTCACTATCGTACAAAGACAAAGATCACCCCCCCCCCGCCCCCCCCCCGTGCAGCTTTAACAGATTGAGTAGCAAGTGCTGTTGGCGAGCACCTATGAAGGCCGGAACGGCACACGAGGAGTTGGTGGCCAGAATCATGACCAGCCGCCTTTGTCTCCCTAGTAGAGATGTTTACACACCGCACCAGGTACTCATCTGAGGCTGAGTCGACCTAGGGGAGGCCTAGGATCGGTTAAGATAATCGTCACTGGTGTTGGCCGTGAGCGGGAAATTTAACTCAGGTCGCCAGGTTCGTAGCGCTACACTACACTACCGCTCCTCATTCACTCTCACATCACACCCACTCACCCACCCTCTCACACTCCTCACCCTCACCATCCCTCTCACCTCTGTAGCGCCCCCTCCCCGCGCTGTACACGGAGTCCCCGCGGGGATGTAGCCCCTCCCCTTGGGACACATCTCCGGAACTCGGCTGCACGGGGGGAAGAGGAGAGATGAGAGAGAGGAAAGAGAGGAGAGAGGGGAGAGAAAGGGGAGAGAGAGGAGAGAGGAGAGGGAGAGGAGAGAGGCGGTGAGATCGGGCGCAGCGTGAGGTCAATGGTGGAACTGGGGCTAAGGTCACTTGGGCCCGGGCGCAGGGGTCATGGCTTTCGCTAAAGCCTAGGGGTCATGGTGAGCGTCTTGGTTATGGTCCAGGTTAAGGCTCGGAGTTTAGGTGTAGATTTCGAGTTATGTTTATGGTCAAGGTTAGGGCTGTGGTGCGAGCGTGGGTTGTAGGGACGAGGGTTCAGGGCTGTCACGAGGCCCGCAGTGAGTGCCGTGGCTGCCCCCCCCCCACCCCCGCACAGCGGAGACCCGAGGCAGACACCTGAGCCGTAAGGGCGGGCAGCGCTGCCCGTCGCAGCTGCCCCACGAGGTGCCGACCGTGCAGCAGCAGACCTGGCGCGTCACGTTCGCGCCCAGGGGGGCCCCGCACCCCTCCTCCTCCTCCCCGTCCTCCGGGCCCCCCGCGCCCCCCCTCCTGCCCGGGGCTGTAGAAGCACGCGCTCTGTCGCCCTGATGCGCCACCCGATGGCATCGATGCTGCAGCTGCCGCTGGTGCCGCTGGCAGCGGCGGCAGCGGCCTCTGGCCGTGAGCTCCCGCCCACTCCCCATGCGCCGCGGACACTTCTGGGGAGACGCGGAGGAGGGAGGGGGGGAGTCACTGGAGTTGTGGCTAAGCCACTGCGGTGTCACAAAACACTGGCGCAAGCAGCAGGAGGCTGACACAAGAGGGATCCCTGCAGTCGGTGGAAGAGCGGGGTCCGAGAGAGATGGAGAGGCGATGAGCATGGGACACGGTGTTTGTGGGGGGGGGGCGTGGGGGGCTTTGCACGTTGCACGCCGTGCTTCTCCTCTGAGGAGGAGTGGAGGATGGGGAAGAGTGGAGGATGTCGCCTGACTTCTGGGATCTCCACCTCGCCCACAAACTGTTGCTGCCGCTGGGCGTTCCCATAGCAACACCACCACCACCACCGCCGCCGCCGCCGCCGCCGCTCCCCACCTGGGAGCTCGCCCGAGCCGGGTCCCCAGGTCGGGGAGGCGGCGGGGAGGGGGAACACAAAGGGGGCTCTATGGGGCCTGGGGCGTGGCGGGTTTGGGTGAAACAGAGCAGAGAACGAGACACGAGGGGTGGGGGGGCTGGGGCGGGGAGTACAGGGACACGGGTGGGGCTGGGACTGCTCCCCCCATCGCTCCATCTCTCCTTCAAGTTTTCATTTTCACCTCTCCTCCCTCACCCTCCCTGTTGTGCTGCTCTCTCCTCACCTACCTTTCTTCCCCATTCCCCCTTTCGCTCGCTCCCTTGCTCCTTCTCCACCACGCTCTTCATTTTGCTCCTTCATTCCCTCCCTCTCTTCCTCCCTCTTCTCTCTCTCTCTCCCACCCTTGCTCCCTCTCTCATTACCTTCCTCTTTCCTTCCGTCTCTCCTCTCCCTCACTTTCTCCCCCCTCCCTCCCTACGTTCCCCCCCTCCCTCCCTCTTCCTCTCCCCCCCCTCTCCGTGCGCACTGTTGCTGCTGTGCCCGAGTGACCGGATTTTCCGACCCATGCCGGCGCGAGAAGCGCGGGGAGAGGAGACACAGACGATTTCAGAAACATTGAACGACAGACGGAGAGGAGGGGGGTCCCTCCGCGCCATCTGCCCCGTGCTCCTGCGGGGAGTGGAAATTCCTCGGAGCGGGAACATTTTTCTGAATAAAAAAAATCAAAGAACGCACGAAACGTGAACACGGACTCCTTCACCATGGCCTCGTCTCCAGCGCGGCCATGATCTCTCTACTGCTGGATGCAGGCCTCCCCCAGGGAGCCGTCTGCGATGCTACAAATCTATCCCGGGGCACAGGCCGGATTCTCGCTTTTCATCTCTCACGGCCATGGCTGGGAATCGAACTCAGGGGGCCGGGTTCATGGCGCGGTGCGTTAACCGCTGCACCGCCGTTCCGCTGCTCTGCTCCTCTGTGTAACGCTCTCCATGTACAAGGCGCGCGTTTTTGACTGCAACACGGGGGGCGGAGAGCGGGGTGGGGGGGAAGGAGACATTTGCTCCCCCCCCCTCACCACCATGTTTTTAAATGAGACGACCGTTATTCGTCAGAGATAATTTTAGATTTTTTTTTCATGGATTTAACTAAATACTGTAGAAGGAAAAAAAAACCCACCCGAAATCTTAGTTTATATTGTTCGCCCACTGGACTTCACGGGTCACTGCTTTTATTCGATCTCCCTGCGCGGCAGCTTAAATGTTGGGCCAAGTTTCCTGAACTCCCCCCCCCCACTTCCCTCCCACCACCGCCTCTACCCACAGCAGCAGCACCCAGCACAACGCGACCAAACACACGTAATAATCAACATTATTTTGCGAGCGGGGGGGGGGTACGAACAGCTGCAACTATGGCCGGCCCGGAATGTTGCCTGGAAGTTCGCTCCCCTGCCCGGGTCCCGCGATCGCCCAATGCTGACAGCGAGGCGGGCCCCCCCCCATCGCCTCATCCCCCCCATCCCCCCATCCCCCCATCCCCCCATTCCCCCAGCACTCCCCCTTCCTCCGCCCCCTCGGCCGTGCGTGTTTATTCAAGTGTCTGGAATTTTTCACGGATTTTTTTTTTTAAACGGAGGTGGAGAGTCTTCAATGCACGCTCCGGCGGCGCCCGATGCCGCTAGGAAATCTGTTGTCTGCATCGGCGTGCGCACTACAAGCCCCTATCCCCCGCCCCCCCCTGCCCCCCCCTACCGCCCGCCCCCCATCCGCTACCCGCCCTTTTGGGAAAACAAATATCTACATTTTTATCAGGCCTGATTTGTTGTCTTCGAGTCAGCCGGTCAGGCACAGCACCAGCTCGAGTGATAAAGTTGGCGGCGAGAGCTCTGCGCGACCGGCAGAATGCGGGGCCCTGTAGGGATTGGTGGCGAGCTGCGTGCAGCCCGCCACGTGTACCGAGATCGCAACACATTTGGTGTTGGAGGTGTGTGGTGCAGTGCGCGTGTGTGTGGTGTGTGTGCAGTGTGTGCGGTGTGTGGCGTCTGTGGAGCGGTGCAGTACCTGCGCGGGCGCGCGGTGCGCACATCCCCGTCATGGGCTGGAACTCGTGCTCCTCGTGGGGGCACACGCAGAGGAAGGAGCCCTCCGCGTTCTCGCACAGCGCCTCTCCGCACACGCGCGACAGCGTCTCGCACTCGTTAGCGTCTGTGGGGGCCGGGTAGGGGGGGCGGGGGCGGGTGGCGGAAACAAAGGGGGTTGGAAAAGTCGAACCGAGGGAGGGGGGCCGGTATTGACCGCTTGGTTTAGGGGGCACGCTGGCGGCGCAGCGCGGGGGTTCGGTGCGGCCATGAGTACAGCTGTGCCGTGTGTGCGCGCGTGAACATGCGTACGTGTGCTGTGTGTTAACTGTGTCGGTGTGTGTTCAAATCAGAACATTTTGCGGGGGGTTTCTTTGCCACTTCGACACATTTTGTGGGTGCCTAGAACCCCCACGTCACCGCGAGGAGGAGAAGGCGGCGGCGCTAAACGCCCCATTGGTCTGGTTTGCGGGTCGCGGAAGGCGCGCGCGCGTGCATACCGACGCAGGTACGTCCATCCGGGGACGCCTGGTACCCGCGGTGGCACAGGCATCGGAAGGATCCGGCGCTGTTCTCGCACGCTCCGTGGCTCCCGCATGCAGACGCGTTCCCGCGGCATTCGTCAATGTCTAGGGGTCGGGGGGGGGCGGTGGGGGGGGGGAGGATAATGATGGCCAGAGTGGAGGGGGTAGACACAGAAAAATGTTGGCACGGACAGAGTTGGGAATTGCACCGATCGCTCTCAGCAGGCCAAGCGTCTCGTACTCGCAATTACACGCAAATCACTCGGGGGCCCTCGCATAACCCCGATAGAGTGACGCGGGAGTTGGTGGGCGAGTGGGTAGGCGAGGAGGTGAGCAAGTGGGTGGGTGAGTGAGTGAGCAAATGAGCGAGCGAGTAAACGATTGACCGAGTGTGGGAGTGAGCGAGCAATTTGGTGAGTGAGCGAGCTGGCGGGTGAGCGAGCTGGCGGGTGAGCGAGCCGGCGGGTGAGCCTGCACGGGCGAGGCGGGTCCTCACCCTCACAGCTGCTGGCGCCATGCCGCGTGAATCCGGGCGGACAGTCCTGCATGCAGCGGTAGGAGCCGGGCGTGTTCTCGCACTGCCAGGACCCGCACGCCGCGTCCCCGTACTCCACACACTCGTCCAGGTCTGACGGAGATGCACACTCGCTCGCTCACTGGCTCACAAACTCGCTCAAGAGCGAGCTCGGTCATTCACACACGCTCACGTGGCGGTGCAGTGTGGTTTGGTGCGGTGCCGCGTGGTGCAGTGATGCGTACCCACACAGGTGTTGGGTCGGGCGCCGGCACGGAAGCCGGCCTGGCACTCGCAGGAGAAGGAGCCCTCCGTGTTGACGCAGCGTCCACCCTCGCACGGCTCCGCGTCCTCACACTCGTCCACGTCTCAACCACGCACACCGCACACCGCGCACCTCAACACCACGGCCACCGCCACCAGACATGGCTACAACAACCACAGCACCACGGCCACCGCCACCATCACCGCCGCTGCGTCACCACCACCATGCCACGTATGTCCCAATTCCATGCACGTGTTCCTGGCAGAGGCAGCGAGGCTGACCTTGTGACCTCTACGAGATTGACCACGCGGGCTACGTGACCTATTTAAGGTAGATGGCCGGAGGTCGAGAATAACGAGAGAGGCGGCCGAGAGGACGCGCGCCACGGAGACGGAGCGATGAAATCGACCCGTTGGCAGGAGCCACGCGGATCATTACATCACAGGTCGTGAGAGATGTTGGCGGCATGGAAAGGGCTTCATCCAGCAGCGGATTGGTCGTGGCCCATTGTGACGACGCCGACCCTGTCAGATCACGTAACCCTTTGAGGGCGCACGGGGCGCGTGCCCCCCACCCCTCCGCTCCCCCTCCCCCCAGGGCCACGCGGGCCTCACCGTGGCAGCTGCCATCGGGCCCCAGGATGAAGCCGTCACCGCAGCTGCAGCTGAAGGAGCCGGCGCTGTTGGCGCACGTCCCGAACGGCCCGCACGGCGCCATCTCGCACTCGTCCACGTCTGCACCGGCGCCCACACCGAGGGAGATACGGCCACACCGACACACACACACAGATACACTCAGCCACACCGACACACACACACAGATACACACAGCCACGCCGACACACAGAGATACACTCAGCCACACCGACACACAGAGATACAGATACACACAGCCACACCGACACACACAGATACACACAGCCACACCGACACACACAGATACACTCAGCCACGCCGACACACAGAGATACACTCAGCCACACCGACACACAGAGATACAGATACACACAGCCACACCGACACACACACACACAGATACACTCAGCCACACCGACACACACACACAGATACACTCAGCCACACCGACACACACACACACAGAAACACTCAGCCACACCGACACACAGAGATAGACAGATACACTCAGCCACACCGACACACACACACAAAGATACACTCAGCCACACCGACACGCACACACAGATATACACAGCCACACCGACACACACACACACAGATACACTCAGCCACACCGACACACACACACACAGATACACTCAGCCACACCGACACACAGAGATAGACAGATACACTCAGCCACACCGACACACAGAGATACACAGAAACACTCAGCCACACCGACACACACACACAGATACACTCAGCCACACCGACACACACACACAGATACACACAGCCACACCGACACACACACACACAGATACACTCAGCCACACCGACACACAGAGATAGACAGATACACTCAGCACACCGACACACACACACAGTTACACTCAGCCACACCGACACAAAGAGATACACTCAGCCACGCCGACACACAGAGATACACAGAAACACTCAGCCACACCGACACACACACACACGGATATACCCGGCCACAGACGGCCACACACACGGAAGAGGAGGGAGAGGGGCCTCACCGTGACACGCGTCGCCGGGCGCCGAAGGCTGGAAGCCGGGGAGGCAGCGGCACGAGAAGGAGCCGGGGACGTTGACGCAGGTGCCGCCGTCACACACGTCCTCGCCCACACACTCGTCCACATCTACACTCGCGCACAGACAAAGGCCCCCCGTGTAGCCTTTAACAGGCTGTTGGGGTAAGGGCTGTTAGCGAGTAGCGCCTATGAAGGCCGGCAGGGCACACGAGGGGGTGGGGTGGCTGGCATCACGCCGCGCCGCATTTGTCTCCCCAGTGGTGATGTTTGTACATTGCACCTGGTGCTCATTTGCGGCTGAGTCGACCTTGGGGAATCCCAAGACCGGTTCAGACATTCATCACCGATATTGGCCGTGAGCGGGACTCGAACTCGGGTGGCCAGGTTCAGAGCGCAGCGTGCTAACCTCTGCCCTGCACGCCGGTGCACGCACGGCCATCAATTACCACCAACAACAGCAGCAACAGTCGCCGATATTCGCCACTAAGTGGCGGTGACCTCACCACGGCGCTTGTGCCAGGCCAGGTGCACTCTGAGGCCACGTGAAGTGTGAAGACAAAGATCTCCCGTCTAGCCTGAACAGATTGTTTGGGGCAAGTGCTGTTACCGAGCACACGAGGGCGTGGGTGGCCAACACCACGCCCGGCCGCCTTTGTCTCCCCAGTGGCAATGTTTACACACCGCACCAAGAACTCATTTGAGGCTTAGTCGACCTAGGGGAGGCCCAGGACCGGTTCAGATAATCGTCACTGGTGTTGGCCGTGAGCGGGAATCGAACCGTTCCCCAACACATACGCACACACACCCACACACACACATAAACAATAGTCACTAGGATGACGACGTTGCTACTGATGGTGCTGCTGGTGGTAGTGCACGCACCCTGACAGGCGGTGCCGCTGGCGTCGGGCTCGAAGCCGGCACGGCACGCGGTGCAGGAGAAGGCGCCGTCCGTGTTGGTGCAGAATCCCGTGTCACCGCACACACGGCCAACCGCACACTCGTCCTCGTCTACAGCCACAGCCGCCACCGCGGTGTCAACGACCACAACCACAGCCACAACAACCACAACCACAGCTACAACAACCACAACCACTGCAAACACAAACCATAATCACTACTTCAACAGAACAACAACCACACTACAACAGCAATCAAATAACAACTAGCAACAATGACCACAACATCAACGACAACAACAACAACATTCCGAAGTATCAGGGGTGTTGTCGTCGTGGTGACGGTGGTGTTGTTGTCACGGTAACGGACTGTGCTTTTGTTGTCATTGTGACGGACTGTGCTGTAGTTACCGGTGCAGGACCCGAGCTGAGCGCGGTATCCCGGGCCGCACGCCACGCACTCGTAGGCCCCGTGCGTGTTGAGGCAGCGAGCGTCCGGGCACACACTCACGTCCTGACACTCGTCCACGTCTAGCGGGGTCAAGGGGTCAACGCACGGGCACCACCTCAACGACGAATCCATCGCCACCAATCCTCAACCTCACCCCAATTCTCACCCTCATCCCCACCCTAACTCACCCCCACCCACACAACCACCCTCACATTCTTTTGGTCTTTCGGTAAAGTCACGTAGATAGGTTCAAATAACCAAAAACTACGACGTTGTGATTTTTCGATCGCTAAAGTCACGAAAAACCTATTTTTCGTGACTTTAGCGAAAGACCAAAAGAATATGAATTCCTGCAGTCACAAAAGCTTTAAGTGAAGATTTAACCACCCCCCACCTTCACACCCATTCGCACCCACACCACCCAGGGCTCACCCCAACTCTCACCCGAACCCTCACCCCCATCCTCACCCTCACACCCACTTTCACCCACACCATATCCCTCACCCCCACCCTCACCTTCGCACTCCCACTCCGTGTTCATCTGGAATCCCGGGTCGCAGAACTCGCAGCGGTGGGAGCCGGGGAGGTTCACGCAGCGGCCGCCGCGGCAGAGTCCGGGCCTCAGGCACTCGTCCACGTCTACACAGAGCGCCGCTCGTTAGCCATACAGCCAGGCAGCCAGCCAGGCAGCCAGCCAGGCAGCCAGCCAGGCAGCCAGCCAGGCAGCCAGCCAGGCAGCCAGCCAGGCAGCCAGCCAGGCAGCCAGGCAGCCAGCCAGGCAGCCAGCCAGGCAGCCAGCCAGCCAGGCAGCCAGCCAGGCAGCCAGCCAGGCAGCCAGCCAGGCAGCCAGCCAGGCATCCAGCCAGGCAGCCAGCCAGGTGACCAGCCAGGTGACCAGCCGGACAATCAGCCAGGCAACCAGCCGGGCAACCAGCCAAGTAATTCAATAGCGAGCTAAGCAGCCAATCAACCAATAATTCAGTCCATTAACCAGTCAAACAACCAGGCAACCAACCAACCAACCAGTAAATCAATCAAGCAGTCAGTCAATCAGTTAGCCAATCAGCTGGTCAACCCATTGACGAGTGAGCCACAAATTAAACGGGGTGAGGGGCTGCGCGGTCGGGTGAATAGTTGAGGGGGTGAGTGGGCGAGCGGATAAGTGGGCGAGTGAGCGACTGTGAGTGAGCGACTGGATGAGTTGGCGCCTGTGAGCGAGGGAGTGAGGCGGTCTGTGAAAACCGAGGACTGTGGTTGGTCCCTGCTCCGAGACTTGTGCTCACTGCCCCCCACTCTCTTCCCCTTCTCCCCCAACTCTCTCTTCCCCCACCCTCCACCCCCCCCCCCCACGGTCCCCCCTGCCTGCCCCCTCTCCCAGGCGCCGCTTGTAAATCACCGCTTCCCGTGCGTGGCGACGGGCGAGGCCGGCTCTGGGCGGAAACGCGGGGTCGCCAAGCGAGCCCTCGCACACGGTAAACACGGGGGGGGGGGGGCGGCTAGGCAGTGGGGAGTGAGGGACCCTGGACGCCCTAAGATCCAGAGCATTCGAAGGCTCGGACTCGAGGGTGAGTCCATAGATCATCAGCCAAACAATGCTCAGGCCGTTCAGTCTGCGCTACAATGGACAATCGGCCGATCGTAACCTGATTGATGCACGGCCAATGGCATCACGCGATTACCAGCCTATTTATAATGAGTCGATCCTTTATCAGCCGATCAATAACCGGCCAATCCATCAACTTGTCAGCTGGTTGACGATCAGGGGGGCCTGCGGGGGGAGGGGGGGGCCTGCGAGGTGAGGGGGGGGGCCTGCGAGGGGAGGCCTGCGGGGGGAGGGGGGGGGCCTGCGGGGGGAGGGGGGGCCTGCGGGGGGAGGGAAGGGCCTGCGGGGGGAGGGGGGCCTGCGAGGGGAGGGGGGCCTGCGATGGAGGGGGGCCTGCGGGGGAGGGGGGGGCCTGCGGGGGGAGCGGGGTCTGCGAGGGGAGGGGGGGTCTGCGAGGGAGGGGGGCCTGCGGGGGGAGGGGGGCCTGTGAGAGGAGGGGGGCCTGCCAGGGAGAGAGGGGAGGCCTGCACCTTCGCACGTCATGCTGCGGGCGCCGCCGCCGCCGGGGGGGGCCGCGAAGCCGGGGAGGCAGCGGCACGCGAAGGAGCCCTCCGAGTTCACGCAGCGACCGCCCGGCCCGCACGGGGACGACTCGCACTCGTCCACGTCTGCACTCTCCGGGCGGGGCGACGACGGTGACGAGAAATACAGCAGTGACATCAACGTCGCGATGTTCACCGTCACCGGTGACGCCACTGTGAGCCCGGTTGTGGGTGTCACCGTGAGCCCAGTGTTAGTGTCAGAGTGACTCTGGTGCAAGTATCACCGTGACCCCGTTATGGGTGTAACCGTGAGCCCAGTGTGAGTGTCAGAGTGACCCTGGTGCAAGTATCACCGTGAGCCCGGTGTGGGTGTCACCGTGACCCCGGTGCGAGTGTCACGCTCACCACGACAAGTGGTAGCGTCCAGAGTGAACCCGGGGCGGCAGTGACACACGAAGCTGCCCGGAGAATTGACGCAGCGACCGCCCTGACACGGCCTCGGCTCCAGCGAGCACTCGTCCACATCTACACAGACGCGTCGACCACCACCACCATGATCACCATCATCACCACCATCATGATCATAATCACCACCACCATGATCATCGTCATCATCATCGCCGCCATCATCATCATCATCACCAACTTCATCATCATCACCACCATCATGATCATAATCACCACCACCATGATCATCGTCATCACCATCATCATCACCACCACCATGAACATCATCATCACCACCACCAGGGTTTGTGTGTGTTGCAGGTGCATCCAGGTGAGTGTGCCCAGGTGAGTCTCACCTGTGCAGGTGCCCGTGCGCGCATTGAGCTGGTGGCCCGCGTGGCACTGGCACGTGTGGCCTCCAGGCCGAGGCACGCAGCGGCCCTCCCCGCACACCCCGGGGCTCACCGCACACACGTCCACGTCTACGGAGGGGGTGCCACGGGCGGGGGGGTCAAGGTGATCCACCTGAGCTGAAGGCCGAGTGAAACGTGGCACGTGCGCGCATTCATGCGTGTGTGTGTGTGTCCATGCGTGTGTGTGTGTGTGTCCATGCGTGTGTGTGTGTGTGTCCATGCGTGTGCGTGTGTCCATGCGTGCGTGTGTGCGTGTCGCTGCATGCGCCACCTGTGACCTGCGTGACCCCGATGACCTGCGCCGCCACCGTCACGACCTCCGGCTCCACGGCCACCACCGGCGTGGGCGGTAGCGGGCGCACCGCGAGCACTGCGGACATGCGGACAAAGGCAAAGGTCCTCCGTGTAGCCTTTAACAGTCTGTCGGGGCAAGTACTGTAAGCGAGCACCTATGAAGGCTGGCACGGAACCCAAAAGGGTGGGGTAGCCAGCACCACTCCCGAACCGCCTT